>NC_134879.1:54720855-54733355 GCF_041734735.1 Babylonia areolata | reverse complement strand
TAAGTAAAGAACAAAAATGTATAGAACGAGCAGTTTGAACGGGGACAATCATAATACCTCTTTTCCGACTCACAATCAGAATAGAATCACGCCTTTCACTGGGCTTGTGTTTGCTGCTGTGAAGATGCATATTTTGCTGGAGGAAGAGCTGGAACATTATTCGTTTACTCGCAGTGTTACTTTGTCTCTTCGTCAATCCTCATACACGGCGCGCTCCGAAACACCTTATGCCACCGGCTGGTACAAGACAGACTCGTTACTGTTCTTGTTGTGGTATGAGCAGAATCATCAACATCATCATCATCATCATCATCATTATTATTATTATTATCATCGTCATCACCATAATCTTTTAAAGAAACATTTTTAAAAATAGTTTTGTTACTGTTATTGTTGGTGGTGGCGGTGGTGGTAGTGGTGGTGGTGGTAGTGGTGTCACACTTTGGAAGACGACGACTATGACGATGATGTTGATTAACTATCAACTGAAAGAGAGGGAAGGTGGAAGGTGGCAGAATGGTTAAGACGCTCAGCTGCCAATACAGAGAGTCCGTGAGGGTGTGGGTTCGAATCCCGCTCTCGCCCTTTCTCCTAAGTTTGACTGGAAAATCAAACTGAGCGTCTAGTCTTTCGGATGAGACGATAAACCGAGGTCCCGTGTGCAGCACGCACTTGGCGCACTGAAAAAGAACCCATGGCAACGAGAGTGTTGTCCTCTGGCGAAATTACGTAAAATGAAATCCACTTTCATAGGTACACAAATATGTAAGCATGCACTCAAGGCCTAACTAAGCGCGTTGGGTTATGCTGCTGGTCAGGCATCTGCTCAACAGATGTGGTGTAGCGTGTATGGATTTGTCCGAACGCAGTGACGCCTCCTTGAGAAACTGAAACTGAAACTGAAAGAGACAGGAGTCAAGAGTTCTCCAGCAAAATAATCTACAATGGACAGCTCAGTACGGTGCGGCAGCTACAAGAGCCGAGTTCAAGCGTGTCTTGCAGCTGAGCATAAAGAAAGTAATGATAATAAACAAGCTAGCCTGCTGGGAGAGGGGGCCAAGAGGGCACCTTGAAGCGAGAGAAATAGAGCTCGGGTTACCATATTATCATGTTCTATGTAGACAACCAAAGAGACATATCCCCCACTGAAGGGGAAAGGGGGAGGAGGGGTCTTTTTTTTTTTTTTAGGCACACCCACCCCCTCGAAGATGAGGGGTGGGGGAAGGGAGGGTAAAGAGGCGGAGGATAAGGGAGGGGGTCTTTAGGACCATCAGCGGCCCTTAATACCCTGCTGTCAGAGACGTGTTTTGTCAACGAAAGGAAACGATTTGTTCCAGTGTTGGCCTCTTTTCAATGCCTTCGACGTGGAGTTAAAAGGGGGAATAAATAGAAAGGAAGAAGGAAGGAAGGAAGGAAAGAAAAACGAAAGACTGAAGGGTAGGTAAAGCCATGTTTTCCTGTCATTTTTCATCCTGGTTTTATTATTTTTTTTCTTATTCTATTTATCTGTACTTTTGCGTCTGTTTGCTTCTTTCTAAATTCTTCTTTTTCTTTTCTAGTAAAGTGTAAATGGCCAATGGCTATTGACACCGAGTTCATAAGCATTATGTGTAACACATGTCCATTTATTCACGGATAAATGTTAGTTTATGACACGTTCTGGGATTGTCTCAATGTACCTTTCCATTACCAATATGCAGGCGTCAATGGCTTGGCCAATGATCTGTCAGAATTTTTCCTCTCCCCTCTGTTCCCCCTCCCCCACCACCTTACCCACCATTCTTCTAATTTTTTTTCCCTTCGTGTTTCTCTTCTATCAGGCCGATTCCTCTGGTGATAATAAATTTAATCTCATGTTAATATTGATATTAGCATTATTTTTTTTTACTATATTATGTATCATTTGTTTATTTGTTTTATTTCATTATTTCATTACTTACTGTTTTTGAATGTTACTTGATACAATTGATAACATGGTTCATCAGCCGTCATGTTAAAATTGAAGTGCAACGTTGTGAGCACAGTATAAGCTTTAAGCTTGTTGATGCTCTTTTTGTCATTGATTGCATTGTAATCATGTGTATTGTTGAACAATTAAGGATTATTTAAACCAGTGGCATGGAGTCACGATTCTGAATGCTCTCAAGCCCTACGGACTGAATGGACACTTGCTAACCCTCAAGCTCCGATTCGTCGGAAGTAATGTGTCATGAGTTTAAAGCTGTTTGGCCCCCGTGTCGCTTAAGAATAACCAATGGATATATTTGCTACTGATAATCCGTAAAGCCTGACCAGCTTCCTTGGGGTAATGCGAAAGTCAGGCATCTGCTCCCTTTTTTTGATTTTCTTAAAAATACTAAAGTAGATGTGGTGTGGTGTATAAGGAATCAGTCCGGACGCTTTGACATCTTCTTGAAATTGAAACTGAAAGAGCATCAAGGGGAAAAAAAGCCTTTTTCTTGACAAAACCTTTGACATCTTCTTGAAATTGAAGCTGAAACAGCAACAATGGGAAAAAAAAGCCTTTTTCTTGACAAAACCTTTGCCTAACAGACAGACACACATAGAGGCGACAAACTCCCGGTTGATCTTAACAAGACTTTTTTTTTTAAAAGAAATTCTTTTGGCGTGGGGGGTGGAGGGGGGTGGGGGTGGGGGGTTGGAAAGGAAAACATGATTGTAAAGACGTTTGGTGGGTGAACGTGAATCGAAGGGGCAGCCACTTCATGCGCGGTAACAAAACAGGTAGCAATTAGGTTGTTTGGAAACACGGCGAGCACAATGGCCCCTGCCGTGTGATGGAGATCGCAAGCTAATGGACGTTATGGGGCGTTCTAGGGGCTGCACCTTTGGGGGAACACTTCAAACGCCGTTTCACCTGAGCTGGCTCCACTGGAGTTGTACGAGCAACGGTTTTAAGGCGGCTTTCACCTTGTCACTCTCTGAGAGAACGCGGGCCTGTTTTGTGTTGTGTTTAAGACATTGAAAAAAAAAAAAAAAAAAAAAAACTGACGAGCGACGATTCATCGTGTAAGTCTTTCATTATAACCAAATGGCTGAAGACATTGCTTTTCACACACACACACACACACACACACACACACACACACACACACACACACATGTGTATGTATGTATCTCTCTCTCTCTGTGTCTGTCTTTATGTATGTATGTATGCATGTATGTGTGTATGTATGTTTGCTCCAGCTCTGAAGGGATATTCACAGGATTCGGATATTCTGTCTATAAAAATTCTGTCTGTCATAACACGTGTTGTTCACAAACAATTTCCAATGGACTGAACTCAAATTTCGCTGAACGAATACTCACTCACATCACAGGTACCAGGTTTTGAGCGAAGCTTGACCCGAACACATTGCGGCTTCAATAAAGGGAATTTCTGACCATGGAAATCCCGATATGGTGCATACGGTTAATGTTCATTTGTGGGATATGTCAGTTCTGTTTATGAATGATATTTTAAAAAAACAAAAAACAATAACAACAAAACCCCAACAAGCAACAACAACAACAACAACAAAAGCAACCACACACACACACACACACACACACACACACTTTTTTGTAAAAAAAAAGCAATTGTTGCTTATTCAATTTACCATCATGAAATAAAATCTTGACTTGACTTGACTTGACTTCACACACACACACACACACACACACACAGCAGAAGACCGTTCTCAGTGAGGAGACGCTCCAGGACCACTGCTCTAAAAATACATGGATAGCGCATGCCTTCTTTGAGCCCCCTTTGCTTGCAAACTGAAGCCAGCGGAAATGTTCAATCTGCCATTTTGCTTCTCGTGTCAGTATAGCGCGAAGTGGTGACTTCATATGTGTAGTCGAGCGCTCAGCTGGCTTCACGGCAAGCTGTCACTTGCTCGCGTCATCAGTTAAGCTGACATTCCTGTGTGTGTCTCCATTGTAAGTTTGCGCCACGTGTCACTGTACTGTTTTCCTGTACTATTTTTGGCAGATTTCAATCAAGACAACATTTGGCATGTCGTTGTGCAAGCATAACACGATTTCATTGAAGATACACGGTTACAGTTCAGAAACTACGACCAGTTAACATACGACTTGTCAACGGACTGACGGTCGGATACCAGAAACAATATGGCGTCCAGATGGCTTCAGCTTTCCTGGCCAATGTGCGATCCATGTATTTTTAGAGCAGTGTCCAGGACCCGCTCCCTAGAACGATGCAGTCTCCACTGTTTCGCGTACAATGCAAGGGGATTTGTCCTCCAAAAGCAGACGGGCGCAATAGCCGAGTGGTTAAAGCGTTGGACTGTCAATCTGAGGGTCCCGGGTTCGAATCACGGTGACGGCGCCTGGTGGGTAAAGGGTAGAGATTTTTACGATCTCCCAGGTCAACATATGTGCAGACCTGCTAGTGCCTGAACCCCCTTCGTGTGTATATGCAAGCAGAAGATCAAATACGCACGTTAAAGATCCTGTAATCGATGTCAGCGTTCGGTGGGTTATGGAAACAAGAACATACCCAGCATGCACACCCCCGAAAACGGAGTATGGCTGCCTACATGGCGGGGTAAAAACGGTCATACACGTAAAAGCCCACTCGTGTGCATACGAGTGAACGCAGAAGAAGAAGTCCTCCAAAAGCAGTCTCCTCCTTTTCCGTCATCGTGTCAGCAGTTCCATCCCGATTCGGCTATTGCCAGTTCGCTTTGGTACTCAGTTGCTCTCTCTCTCTCTCTCTCTCTCTCTTTCTGTGTGTGTGTGTGTGTGTGTGTGTGTGTGTGTGTGTGTGTGTGTGCGAGCGCGCTTGTGAGTCTGTGTGTTTTAAGCTTTTGCCAAAAAGCTCACTTTCTTCGTTGCTGGCCCGATAGTAAAGGAAGACTTAGAAGTAGTATGACTCAGTCTGAACAAGGTATCCAGGATCTTAACCTCTCTTCAGGTAACAGCAAGTTCGAGACGTTATCACAGACATACACACACGTTCTTTTCAATCAGCTATGGTAAGGCGAAAAAGAAACTTTGATGAACACACACACACACACACACACACACACACACACACACACACACACACACACACACACACACACACACACATAGACACACACGCACACACACACATTCCTTGTCTATGGAATTAGCGCTAAGTTGTTAACAAGTTCTTAATTTTTTTTTTTTTTTAAGGTTAGAGGTTAAAGTCTCCGTAGCCTTCAGGACAGTGAATTAACGTCCACTGTATCTGGGGTCCGGCATTGGAAGGCGGGGCCAGTCCTCTCCTTCCGCCGCTGTTAACCTTCCCAAACCGAAGTCAGGTACCCCAGCTCACTCCTGGGTGAAGTAAGGAAAATCGGAGTTTATGTGCCTTTCCCAAGGACACAACGCCATGCCGAAACGAGGCCTCGAACCCCGATCACTACTAACCAGTTCTTAATCAGCGTTTAAGTATTGACGCTGAGCAAACGTCGCACTGCTACAATCGCTGATGCAACCTAACCTTGGAGCTCAGCGTTCCACCAAAAAGAATCAGACATATATCTCCCTCCTTTATAAGGTCTCCCAGGTGAAGAAGGGGGGGGGGGAGGTGAGTGGGGGTGGGGGGGGGGGGGGGGGGGGCGGGGGAGGCTGGCACGATTGCAGTACTCTTACTGTGGTTTCCATCCAATCTATACAGTCAGTAAAACAATTGGTGCCATCCAAATGTTTCTCTGGTTTTCGCGAAACGACTTCACAAACTTGGAGGAGCAAGCTGCGTTCATGCGTCACACACACACACACACACACACACACACACACACACACACACACACACACACACACACACACACACACACACACACACACACACACACACACACACACACACACACACACACACACACACACACAAAGTAATTTACTATTGCTCTTTGTAAGGTGCACAACATCTCTGTGCCAGTTTGAAGGGAGCACTATCTGGTGTTTGACATTATGAACAGACTCGTTGTGCCACACTATTATTGTAAAGACCTTACTGAAGCAAACCCGTGATACCATTCTGTGGGTCTGAAGTCTGCTGGTACCGTTAACAATAACCCTGGCTGGTGAAACATTATCTGATCTTTTTCCTAACTTTGTTATGGTAACAGTAGCGTCATTTCAGATGAAGTTCGAAAACTTTGGGAGAAAAGTTTTCTCTTAAAAGTCACTTTGCTTGGAAATTTCAACAAGGCCTGTGGTATTATGTGCGGACAAATTCTGGCTAGTTTTGTTCGGTAAAGCACCAAATTTTACTTTCAGTTTTGTAAATTTTCGACCAGAGACAAATACTTTAGAGTGGGTTGCAGATTTAAGTTTTGTTGGTTTGTTAGTAATTCAGTTTGTCATGCATTGGATGGCTGCTGATTCCTATAGCCTCATTCTGTCTGTATCTGCCTGTCTGTCTGTCTGTCTCTCTCTCTCTGTGGACTATTCTCTTCTTGTTCACCGGCTCAACGCGGGGATTGGTCCTGGTATCTTCCTCTTCTTCTTCTGCGTTCGTGGGCTGCAACTCCCACGTTCACTCCTGCATGTACACGAGTGGGCTTTTACGTGTATGAGCATTTTTACCCGCCATGTAGGCAGCCATACTCCGCTTTCGGGGGTGGTCCTGGTATAAGATGGCTGGTCTTCAGGAGTTTCCACAGGATCATGCACCTTGTCGTGTTGGGTAGTGGACTGCCAACGAAATCTCCGAGGATTCCCTGCAGTGCATTTCCGGAGAGTGAAGTATGTTCCAAGTTCTGGTCTTGTTGTTTTCTGTTGTTGTTTTTTTTGTTTTTTTGAGAAATCAGTGGATGCCTAAAAGTTCTGCAAGTGAGCAGGATAGTTTCAGCATCCCTGGAAGGTTCTTTTTTCTTTATTTTGTCTTTCGTTTTTTGTTTTTTTTGTTTTTTTGTTTTGTTTTTTTGTTGTCTTTTTTTTTATAAATCTTTTTGTCTCTTTTCTTTTTTTTCTTTTTTTTTTGTTCCTTCCATCATCATTTTTCTCCTTTCTGTTGTCTTTTCTTTTTTTTCTTTCCTCATGTTTTTAATCTGTCTTCTTCCCAATAGCATGTTCAAACACTTACAAGACCATGCAACATATATTACACATACATGATGGCTTCACACAAAATCATATTCCCTGAAAGAGAGGCATGGTATACATACACACACACACCCTCTCACTCTCTCTGTGTCTCCTTTACTCACTCAATCCCCTCCCTCTCCACAAGCTCTACACCTAAGTACAATAATATGTATGTGCACACTGAATACTACCCTCTGTTCCGGTCTTGTTATCTACCAGGGTACCAGAGGGAGGAGGAGGGGGGGGCAGGCTGGCACAACCCAAAAGCGTTTATGCCTGTGGGTGTTTACTATACTGTGTCCTGTCCTGTTCGCAGGCGTAAGTTGGTGAACTGGTTTGGTCTGGACAGTCGGTGGTAGCGGCTGTCTTTGGGTTTGAAGGGATATTAATCTCAGCATATTACAGCATGTTCTTCTCGACCTTCTGTGCCTTATTTTGCCGTTAATTCATTGTCTGCTTTCTTGGTGTTGCTTGTATTCAACAGAGTAAAGTTGTTGCAAGTAAGACTCTGATGGCATTTTTTTTTATGGTGCTTCGTGCAAAAACACAACAGTAACTGAAACGAACATGGTATGATTCAGTGAAGCTGTTACTGAAATAAGACTTTTGACAGCCCAACGGGTACTCAGATGCACACACACACACACACACACACACACACACACACACACACACACATTATATATATGTGTGTGTGTGTGTGTGTGTGTGTGTGTGTGAGATATATATATATATATATATATATATATATATATATATGTGTGTGTGTGTGTGTGATATATATATATATATATATATGCGTGTGTGTGTGTGTGTGTGTGTGTGTGTGTGTGTGTGAAAGTATATTGAGCAGATTCCAAATGGTCTGAAGCCAAGACTATGTTGCCAAGATATCAATAACATTATGTTACTACAGCACCCATCCCCATCTTCGAAATTGACCCTCTCTGTCTGTCTGTCTGTCTGCCTGTCTCTCTCTCTCTCTCTCTCACACACACAGGCATACTCATACATACCCCCCACACACACTCCTCCTCCTACCACCCGGATAAACGCCCACCCACCCCTGACACCATGAATATTACCTCACCGCCCGCAGACAAGACAACAGCCGCCAAGGGCAGGTAAACGGGGAAACGGTTGCTCCGCAGACTTCAAAGCCCACACACCTCCCCCCCAGATGCAAGCTGTCGCTAAACCTTACGCTAAACAACTCCCGCGGGCTGTTTACAGCTCGTGCCGTCTGCGGGAATTGAAATCCATTACACCACAGATGCCGCTTCCTTATTGTTGGAACTTCACAGAAACACGTGTTCGCTGCCATCTTGGCAATCTCGGCAGATACTGTTCTTATACAGACACAACGCGTCTAGGGGGTTGGGGGGGAGGAGGGAGGGGCGGGTGTGTGTGTGTGTGGGGGGGGGGGGGGGAAGGGGGGCACCGAAATGGGAGGGTGTTTAGACGACTTGTGCTTCAGACGCATCCCCAACTCTCTCTCCCTCTCTCTGTTCCCCCTATCTTTCGTGAGCTAATTTCTTATTAAAAAAAAAAAAAAAAAAAAAAAAAAAAAGAAAGAAAGAAAGGGAAAAAAAAGACAATTAGGAAAAGACGAGGACTGTGTTTCCCGACTCTTGCCAAACACAGTGAAAGAAATAAACTAATCTTACCCGTTGAGTCTGTTCCAGTAATTCCCACCGACTATCAGCTCCATCTCAGAGTCTTTAGAGCTGGCTCAAACCGAGAAGTGTACGCAGCATGGAAAAGTCCTGTGTGTATGTGAAAAAGAAAGTGGCTTTAAAAAAAAAAAAAAGGAAGTAGAAGGCTTATGATAGTTAACTCAAAAGGACCATAGTCTCTGTCCGTGTCCACTACAAGTGTGTGGTGAAACAGCGTGTGATAGTCACCAAAGTCAGGTGATGGCCATTTCAAAGTCAGGTGATGGCCATTTCATCCTAACATTGGTGACCCAAATCTTCTGCGATCCCTGGTTGTTCATTGTAGAGAAATACGTTTTCAATGTGTTTGAGGACGAGGATCACAACAGAGATACTTTGGACTTCGATTTTGGGTATTGATGATATTGTAACGTTTGGGAGAAGAAGGAAGGCTTCTATTCGCGTCGAGTCGAGTTTATTGGTTGACGCCCTCAAGGTCACGTTGTTCAGGACTTGGGTATTGGTTCAGTGAAGGTTGCGTTGTTCGAGGGGGTGGGTTCTAGATGTCTGTCCGGGTGGCAGGTCCGTCTGGCGTTCCAAAGGGGAGCTCTAGTTGTCTGAAGTGGGAAGAAATCCTGGCTGTTCTTCTGGCGTTCCGTAGTGAAGTCCTAGCTGTTCTTCTGGCGTTCCGTAGTGAAGTCCTAGCTGTTCTTATGTCACTCTGTAGTGAAGTCCTGGCTGTTCTTATGGCGTTCCGTAGTGAAGTCCTAGCTGTTCTTATTGCGTTCCGTAGTGAAGTCCTAACTGTTCTTATGTCACTGTAGTGAAATCCTAGCTGTTCTGCTGGCGTTCTGTAGTGAAGTCCTAGCTGTTCTTATGTCAGTCTGTAGTGAAGTCCTGGCTGTTCTTATGTCAATCTGTAGTGAAGTCCTGGCTGTTCTTATGCCACTCTGTAGTGAAGTCCTAGCTGTTCTTATGTCAGTCTGTAGTGAAGTCCTAGCTGTTCTTATGTCAGTCTGTAGTGAAGTCCTGGCTGATCTTATGTCATTCTGTAGTGAAGTCCTGGCTGTTCTTATATCACTCTGTAGTGAAGTCCTAGCTGTTCTTATGTCAGTCTGTAGTGAAGTCCTAGCTGTTCTTATGTCAGTCTGTAGTGGTCCTGGCTGTTCTTATGTCATTCTGTAGTGAAGTCCTGGCTGTTCTTATGTCAATCTGTAGTGAAGTCCTGGCTGTTCTTATGCCACTCTGTAGTGAAGTCCTAGCTGTTCTTATGTCAGTCTGTAGTGAAGTCCTGGCTGTTCTTATGTCAGTCTGTAGTGAAGTCCTGGCTGTTCTTATGTCAGTCTGTAGTGAAGTCCTAGCTGTTCTTCTGGCGTTCCGTAGTGAAGTCCTAGCTGTTCTTCTGGCGTTCCGTAGTAAACTGCTGGCTGTTCTTCTAGCGTTCTGTAGTGAAACCCTGGTTGTCTGCTAAGGGATATGTTCTGGATGCTCGTATGGGGGTGATGTCCGTCCAAGGCCTTTGGTGTCATATCTATATTCCGGCGCCACTCAGCCCCCGAGAGATGCAGACACATGTAGTGTTGGTCAGAAAATTTAAGGCGTGCATATCTTTAATTTACGTCTTTTCACTTATAGTTGAATAAGACGATGAACTTGAGTATATTTGTGTGTGTGTGTGTGTGAGAGAGAGAGAGAGAGAGAGAGAGAGAGAGAGAGAGGACGGGGGGTATGCGCGTATGCCTGCATGTATGCGTTCGTGCATACATTCAAGTGTATGGGTGTTTGTGCCAGTTCACATGCGTACGTGCGTGTATGTGCGCAGTGTGTGTGTGTGTGTGTGTGTGTGTGTGTGTGTGTGTGTGTGTGTGTGTGTGTGTATTTTTATTCAACGCAAGAAACATTGCAGAGACGAAAACTATCTAAACACTCATTACAAAACATGATATGTTATGCCGAATAATTTTAATGATGACCAGCTCATCTGAATTGTCGGCCTTCTCTTCATCCCCCATACCCCTCCTCTCCCCTCCCCTCCCCAGACACTCACACCCACTGATCCCCCAGGCCCTTCAAGACTGGACAAAACGGTGTTGGAAATGATAATAAGGCAACTTTCTGCGCGTAGCTCCGGGCATCACCATGGACGACCCAGTCGAACTCCTCAACAGCACCTCGGACAAAACGCATTTAATTGCACGGCACCGTCGACAGACCCCGAGCCCCGACACAGCCCAAACACGACAGAGACCTGTTTTGCATTATCTCCCCCCCCCCCACCCCCCCACATCCCCTCCGTCCCCCTCCACAGCCCCCCCCCCCCCCCTTTCCCTGTGCTCATCTACCCTCAGGGGGGCAGCGTGCGAGCAGCAGACGACAGGAAGCTATTTAGCAAGGTGTAATTGATTATTAATGTCTTGCACAATTAGCTCTCTCAGCGCGATAAAGATTCTCCCTGGATACCCCCCCCCCCCCTCTCTCTCTCTCTCTGCAAGCCGCCTCCAGCGTCCCGCCACACTTGTACGGGCAGAGGAGGTCTGGGAAACGATTGCGACTGAGAGGTGAAAATGGCGTTGAAATGCTCCACAAATGGAGTCAGTCTAGTTTTGATTGTGCCCGACTACTAATGGTTATGTTCAGTCGCGCGTCTGGAGCCTGGAGGAGGAAAGGGGTGTGTGTGGGAGGGGGTGGGGGGGTGGGGGGGGGGAATAAAAGACACTTTCGGAAAAAAAAGAACGCTCCGAAAAGTTATGAACATATTGCAACCCCAAGTTTCTTCTCTCTCTCTCTCTCTCTCTCTCTCTCTCTCTCTCCGAAGCTCCCGACAATAATACGTGAGTTATGTCATGTAACAAGAGTCCAACAGCTAATGAAAGGCTTCACAGACAAAAAGTGACAGGTCCAACAATCTGCCACAATAGAAAAGTGAATATCTTTGTTGTTGACGCAGACAGCTCCCTGTCGGAAACAGCGGGACTGTCCTTGTTGACTCTATCTAATACGTGTCTTATCCCCAGGTGTCTTAATCTTTGGTGAGCCTCCGCCATTTCCATTAGCTGAGTGTTGGTTCAGTCAATTATGATAACAACATGACAGGAAGCACCTTCCTGGTCGCCTTGTCAGCGGGCCAGGCCACAAAGGCACTGACACGGAGTATATTTTCCTTCTTTCCAGCACACGCGACGAATAATAAAGCTGAGGAAGCAGCTCTACAACCTCACACACTTCCCTCCCAGTCCGTGCTTTCTGCACACACGGAGAGAGAGATTGACGACAGATAGGCCAGCCTCTTCCCGCCCTGTCGCCATCTTGATTTGCAGCGGAACACAGAGCATTGGGTCACCGTAAACAGTTCGGAGTCGAGTTGTCTATCTTTGTTCGTATTGCCTCCCTTTCTTTTCCCCCGTCCCATCTCCTTGTTGTGTATTTGCGGAAAGGTGAGGTCTTTTTACTGGCTCATCATTCGCTCGTTTTCTTCCATGATGCTATGCTCCTTGGGAATATATAGAATCGGGGTTTGCTTGGTTTTTACGGATCTCGTAGATGGGGGTAATTATTTGTGTGGGGCATTCTTTTGTCGGTGGATTTACCTGACATGCCTAGGTAGTGTGTGCGGAGATAAGTTGGTCCATCCCTGTAGATCTGAACCCAGGACCTTTGGCAAATGTCTCTTGGGAGGAACAACTGATGGTGGCATCTGTGAAACGTAAACAGCCAGGCGAAATTTCTTACCGATCCCCGCCTTTGTCTCTCTCTGTC
>NC_134879.1:54710855-54718355 GCF_041734735.1 Babylonia areolata | reverse complement strand
AAGGGGAAGCAGGGGGGTGGGGTGGGGGGGTAAGGGGGTTGGGAGGAGGAGGGGAGAAGGGAGAGGGGGGGGTGATGGAACACCGCTGGATCGGGGGAGGGGGGAGGGGTGGGGGAAGTGGTGGCTTCCACTGCTATGTCACCAGGAGACTGTGAAGAGGGAGGGGATGGGGGGGGGGATCTATAACACACACACACACACACACACACACACACACACACACACACACACACACACACAACACAGTGCAATAGTCTTCGAAGAGGAAACGGGTCGATAAAGAGAGGACGGGGGGGGGGGGGGGGAGGACAGGGGAGAGAGATGGTTTGTGGATTGTGTGTGTACAACAGACTTCGAAGAGACAGCGACAGAGAGAGAGAGAGAGAGAAAGAAACAGACAGACAGACAGACAGAGGGAGAGAGACTGAGAGGAGAGGGGGAGGGGAACAGAAAGAGAGAGAGAGAGACCGAGAGGAGAGGGGGAGGGGAACAGAAAGACAGGGACAGAGAGACTGAGAGGAGAGGGGGAGGGGAACAGAAAGAGAGGGAGAGAGACTGAGAGGAGAGGGGGAGGGGAACAGAAAGAGAGGGGGAAAGAGATTGAGAGGAGAGGGGGAGGGGAACAGAAAGAGAGGGACAGAGACTGAGAGGAGAGGGGGAGGGGAACAGAAAGAGAGGGAGAGAGTGAGACTGAGAGGAGAGGGGGAGGGGAACAGAAAGAGAGGGAGAGAGTGAGACTGAGAGGAGAGGGGGAGGGGAACAGAAAGAGAGGGACAGAGACTGAGAGGAGAGGGGGAGGGGAACAGAAAGAGAGGGAGAGAGACTGAGAGGAGAGGGGGAGGGGAACAGAAAGAGAGGGAGAGAGTGAGACTGAGAGGAGAGGGGGAGGGGAACAGAAAGAGAGGGACAGAGACTGAGAGGAGAGGGGGAGGGGAACAGAAAGACAGGGAGAGAGAGACTGAGAGGAGAGGGGCAGGGAACAGAAAGAGAGGGAGAGACTGAGAGGAGAGGGGGAGGGGAACAGAAAGAGAGGGAGAGAGACTGAGAGGAGAGGGGGAGGGGAACAGAAAGAGAGGGACAGAGACTGAGAGGAGAGGGGGAGGGGAACAGAAAGAGAGGGGGGGAGAGACTGAGAGGAGAGGGGGAGGGGGACAGAAAGAGAGGGACAGAGAGACTGAGAGGAGAGGGGGAGGGGAACAGAAAGAGAGGGACAGAGAGACTGAGAGGAGAGGGGGAGGGGAACAGAAAGAGAGGGACAGAGACTGAGAGGAGAGGGGGAGGGGAACAGAAAGAGAGGGAGAGAGACTGAGAGGAGAGGGGGAGGGGAACAGAAAGAGAGGGAGAGAGACTGAGAGGAGAGGGGGAGGGGAACAGAAAGAGAGGGACAGAGACTGAGAGGAGAGGGGGAGGGGGACAGAAAGAGAGGGAGAGAGACTGAGAGGAGAGGGGGAGGGGGACAGAAAGAGATGGAGAGAGACTGAGAGGAGAGGGGGAGGGGGACAGAAAGAGAGGGACAGAGACTGAGAGGAGAGGGGGAGGGGGACAGAAAGAGAGGGAGAGAGACTGAGAGGAGAGGGGGAGGGGAACAGAAAGAGAGGGACAGAGACTGAGGGACAGAGACAGAAAAGGCGAAGAGAGACAGAGATAGACAGACGGACAGGCAGAGGCACAGGGAGAGAGAGACAGAGAAACAGTAAAACAGAGAGCTGACTGGATGTGGCAAAAGTGAGATTTAATATATCTATATCTATATCTATATCTATATATCTGACGAGAATTGAGGGAGAAAATGAATCGGATTTTTGTTTGCTTCTTTGTTAGTTGTTATTGTTATTGTTGTTGTTGTTGACGTTGTTGCGCAAAGGGGTAAAAACTAAAGATCAATTGACAATAAAACAATGCACAGTTGATTAACCAGGCAGGTTTAACAGACTTCTCTCATTCATGACTACCCAGGTGCATAAGATAATTACGAATAAGCAGCATCAGTCAATGATCATTTATCACTGAGCAACAGTAGTAGAAGCCGCGGTAGTAGTAGTAGTAGTAGTAGTAGTAGTAGTAACGAGAGGAACAAACAGCAACGCTAAAAACAGAAGCAGTCTCTTTTTGTCCAAGACCTTTTCATTGTGTCCATGCTGAATGGCTTTGTTTCTCGCCCTGAGCTTTGCACGGCTGTCGTTCATCACGTACATGTAGTTTTTGCTTCACGACAACGGTGCTAGTTTCCTCCATAGCCACGTGGGTGTCTGTGACACGGTGTCACAATCACGAACATGAGGCCATGACCTGGGGCCCTAACAGGGAGAAGAACAAAAAACATGTCTTGAGCGTAGGCTCTGCATTGGAAAAAAGCTTTGTGTTGTTGTTTGTTTGTTTTTTGTTTGTTTGTTTAGGTTTGATATTTTTTTGCATGAGCGATAACTGGAATCTTCGTCCGTAGTATTCATATTTTCCGGTGGTTGTGGTGTGTCGATCAACATTTGTGAGGCACACGACGTGTGGCATACAGAATTAATGCTTTAAATGAAAAAAGATCCTTTTGTCAACAAACAATTATTTGTATTTGTATTTCTTTTTATCACAACTCATTTCTCTGTGTGAAATTCGGGCTGCTCTCCCCAGGGACAGCGCGTCGCTAAACTACAGCGCCACCCTTTTTTTTTTTCTTTTTTTTCCGGCTTGCAGTTTTATTTGTTTTTCCTATCGAAGTGGATTTTTCTACAGAATTTTACCAGGAACAACCCTTTTGTTGCCGTGGGTTCTTTTACGTGCGCTAAGTGCATGCTGCACACGGGACCTCGGTTTATCGTTTCATCCGAATGAATAGTGTCCAGACCACCACTCAAGGTCTAGTGGAGGGGGAGAAAATATCGGCGGCTGAGCCGTGATTCGAACCAGCGCGCTTAGATTCTCTCGCTTCCTAGGCGGACGCGTTACCTCTAGGCCATCACTCCACATCAAAAGTGAAGCCTCATCGTTTTACACCCAGAAAAATAGCGATAATCGTGATTCTGATGAAAGTAATAATGATGGTGATAATATTGGTGTTTTTGATGATGACGATGATGTTGATATTGGTGGAGTGGTGATGATGTTCGTGATGATGATAACGAGGACATATATTGTGATGATGTTGTTTGTTGTGGAGTGAACCCACAGCAACAAAAGGGTTGTTCCTGGCAAAATTCTGTAGAAAAATCCACTTCGATAGGAAAAACAAATAAAACTGCACGCAGGAAAAAATACAAAAAAATGGGTGGCGCTGTAGTATAGCGACGCGCTCTCCCTTTGGAGAGCAGCCCGAATTTCACACAGAGAAATCTGTTGTGATAAAAAGAAATGCAAATACAAATACAGATACAAGTGATGGTGATTATGAAGTGGATTCCTTTCAGATGGATACGTGTGACACTTTTCTTTTTCATCTGCCATTACCTGAGGTGCTGATCTACGATACATTTTATATACATGAAACTTACAGGGTGCTTATATCGAAAAGTTTTTAAGGTGCTAAAGAATGATACTTCTTTGAATCTTTGATGCCAGCAGCGCTATTGCCACAAGAGCAGCAGTGCATGCTTTGTCTAGTGCACTCTAAAAAAATCACACAATTGGCACCGTTATTCTGGAAGGTCCAGCTATTCAAATTCTTGCACATCACAAAGGGTTGGGGGAGGGGAGTTGTCATGATCATTCCTATATTTTTCATTTTGTTCTGATTTTATACCTCACCATATCTTTTTTGAATGGGGGCTATAAACCTTTTATCATAAATGTTTTTTCTCGATCCCTCGCATACAATATGTTGTTTTTTTTAAAATCATTTTGTTCTGATTTTATATCTCACCGTACTCTTTCTTTCAATGGGAGCTGTAGACCTTTTATGGCATCATTATTATAATTCAGAGGATTTGTGTCGTCTGACACTGCCGCAGGGTTGTGCACCGCTGTCATCACCAAGGGCAGGAGCATGTCCGTTCAGTTACCTGCAATGTCTTCCCCGGTCTCGTTTGGATTCGATCCTTCTAGCCTGAGTCTGCAGGCTGGGTGGAGAGAGAGAGAGAGGGCGTGGGGGGGGGGGATCAATGATGCTCCTTCCTTCCTACCCTCCCCCCTCCCCTCCTTCCCCTCCCTCCGTTCCCTCCCTCCCTTTCTTTCTTCTCCATTGTCTCCCTCCAGCACAATAGGTGGTGGGTCGGGGCCCGGAGATCAGGTATAGAGCTAGAAAAGTTGCCTCGCGTCAAGCTAAATCTTCTTCGACAGTGTCAACACGCCGAGGATTAGGCTCCCCTTCTTCGTCTGGCACTTTCCCCAGCTTCTAATGACCTTTATTTGTTGCAGCGTCGACTTTTTCCCCTCCCGCCTGTATCGTTCTGTTATGCACCAAACACTCCCCCTTGCGCAAGAGTCTGGCCAGACCCCGGGCTGAAATCTGGGGGGATTTGCCCAGATCTGCGCAGGCGCTCCTAATAAGGTCTTTGGCTGCTGAGAGTTTGCTTCCCAACAAGGGTTAAATCCGTCTTGCAGCCCTCATTTCTTACTTAATGACACAGACGGCTATCAACGCTTGATCCCCCGCTGCAGCGGGCTTCGCTGGGGACGTTTGGCCGTGGTATTTGTCCTTCGTTCACAAAATGACTTTTTTCCCCCTTCGCTATGATCAATATTTGCATCAGTTCAAGCTTTACTGCTGCTCCGTCTTGAAACACGGTTAAATCTCCGGCTGCATTGTCTTTCCTTTTCCATCCGTACCCCCCACCCCCCACCCCCACCCCCACCCCACCATCCCCCGCCACCCCACACCACCACCGCCGCCACCTCCCCCTACCCATATCTCTTTTTTTTTTCTCTCCTACCCTCTTTCCCTGTACCCTCCACCACCACCACCACCACCCTCACCTCACCCCTCCGCTCCTCTCTCTCTCAGTCTGCCTTCCCTTCTTCTGTTCTTGTAACAGTTCTTCGCTACAGTGCTGCCTCTCTCTCTCTCTCTCTCTGTGTGTGTGTGTGTGTGTGTGTGTGTGTGTGTGTGTGTGTGTGTCTCAAAACTAACTCAATATGTCTATAGTTTAAATCCTGTCTCACACATTCAGATCTTGTGAAGGCTATTTCGTTTCCCAAATGAACGCTCCAGCCTCTTTGTCCCATGTTTTTTGTAGTGTCGAGGAGATTCGCCTACACAGTCATTCAAATCCTTTGTATGGATTGCCTTTTTTTTTTTTTTTGGTTGATTATATAATGTGTAAATAAAACGCTTCCCTCTTTTTCTTCCTCTACAGCTCTCTCTGTCTGTCTGTTTGTCTGTCTGTCTGTCTGTCTCTGTCTCTATCTGTCTCTCTGTCTCTCTCTCATATTTTCAGTTACAATGACACAAATTAATTCTATTGCCCCCCCCCCCCCTCACCCCTTTTCAAATGGGGCTATGACCTTAATTGAAAATATCATTTGAGTCTTGAGTCTTCTTGAGCCTCTGTCTCTGTCTCTGTCTCTGTCTCTCTCTGTCTCTCTCTCTCTCTCTCTCTCTCTCTCTCTCTCCCTCCCTACATCTCTCTCTTTCTCCCCGTCCATATCAGTGCTTTGCCGCGGGATTTCGTTTGGTCGAATCAGCTCTGGTCGGTGAACAACTGGCTCTGTCAATGAAATTTGGAACATAAAGAGTGTTTATCATCAAATTTGTAATTATATGATAGAATACTTACGAATATCGATTTGTCTTCCCTCAAAGACTATATTCGTCCACAACATTAGAAGGAAAAAAAGCAAAACAAAAAAAAGGCATGAAAAGACTGTTTTTAAACATTCAGAATGCGTGGTTTCACCATATGTTGTATTTGTTTGTATTTGTATTTCTTTTTATCACAACAGATTTCTCTGTGTGAAGTTCGGGCTGCTCTCCCAGGGAGAGCGCGTCGCTATACTACAGCGCTACCCATTTTTTTGTATTTTTTCCTGCGTGCAGTTTTTATTTGTTTTTCCTATCGAAATGGATTTTTCTACAGAATTTTGCCAGGAACAACCCTTTTGTTGCCGTGGGTTTTTTTACGTGCGCTAAGTGCATGCTGCACACGAGACCTCGGTTTATCGTCTCATCCGAATGACTAGCGTCCAGACCGCCACTCCATGTCTAGTGGAGGGGGAGAAAATATCGGCGGCTGAGCCGTGATTCGAACCAGCGCGTTCAGATTCTCTCGCTTCCTAGGCGGACGCGTTACCTCTAGGCCATCACTCCACTGTTGGAGAACAGCTTCTGACCAAGCAGTTGGGTGATAAGTTATTTCTGCTTGTTGAGAACGAAACCCACTGTCTGGAGCTTTTGCAGTTCTACACTTGATTTGTCTAAAACAGAGACAACGAAGTTGTTCTGATTCTGATACTATACTGCTACGCTCTTTTTAACTCTCTCCATACGAACGACGAAAGAGACGACGTTAACAGCATTTCGCCCCAGTTACCATCATCAAAATATTGCAAGCGGAAGGCTCTTATACTGAAGACGTGAATGCTGACAAAGACTACCACAATTCTGACGACGGAAGCTAAAGGTTGGGTCATTCAGACACCCACTGGACATCCGAGGGGTCTGTGTAGAGGAGAAGAGAGGACTGGCCGTACACCAGATACACAATGTGATGTTTCATACTATATTGCACTGTGGTATGATTTAGGAAAGCTTTGGTAAGCTGTGCTGTTCTGTGCTATCCTATCCTCGTTTATAATATCCTTCGCTACACTGTGCTATGATTAGGATGCTTTGCTAAGCTGTACTGTTCTGTGCTATCCTATCCTCGTTTATAATATCCTTCGCTACACTGTGCTATGATTTAGGAAAGCTTTGGTAAGCTGTGCTGTTCTGTGCTATCCTATCCTCGTTTATAAAATCCTTCGCTATCACAGGCTGTCCCTTGCTATCTTATGCAATCTTTGCTATCCTGTGATATCCTCGCAGTCATCTAATGGCGTATGCTGTCCTTGCTATCCTTACTATACCAAGTCAAATTTATTCTCTCTAAAGATAAATTGACAGATGATCGTGTTACTCGTGCTCACAATACAAATACTTAAGATAGGCGTGTTTAACCCTTTCACCGCCAGTCAATTTAGAGTACAAAATTCCCTTGTGGTATAAACACAGACAAGACAGTGACTAAGAATAGCTGGGGATTCTCCCTGCGATGTATAGAAAATATGGCCTGTCCTACCACCGAACATTAAGAGCAGAAGGTTCATGGATAACAGACCAGTGAATGGTCACCTTTCAGTGACACGGGTTCTCTACCTCGCCTGTGCATAAATGCGAGCTTGGCGGTGAAAAGGTTAAATAAGCAAAAGATCAAATAGATTTATAACAATAAAGTTATAATGTGCTATATTATATTACATGCTGTCCTATACTAACTACACTGTGCTACAGTATACTAGTATGTGTTGTCTTTATACTATTTTAGGCACATGATGCTATTCTTCTATCTTAGGCACATGACGCTATCCTTCTATCTT
>NC_134879.1:54695855-54705855 GCF_041734735.1 Babylonia areolata | reverse complement strand
CGGATGTCCAGTGGGTGTCTGAATGACCCAACCTTTAGCTTCCGTCGTCAGAATTGTGGTATTCTTTGTCAACATTCACCTCTTCAGTATAAGAGCCTTCCGCTTGCAATATTTTGATTATAGTAATTGGGGTGAAACGCTGTTAACGTCGTCTCTTTCGCCGTTCGTATGGAGAGAGTTAAAGGTTAACCGTTTGTCGTTATAACCTTCCCCACACCTGAGTGGAGTGGAGAACATCGGAGTACAGTGTCGACGGGCGCAATAGCCGAGTGGTTAAAGCGTTCGACTTTCAATCTGAGGGTCCCGGGTTCGAATCACGGTGACGGCGCCTGGTAGGTAAAGGGTGGAGATTTTTACGATATCCCAGGTCAACAAATGTGCAGACCTGCTAGTGCCTGAACCCCCTTCGTGTGTATATGCAAGCAGAAGATCAAATACGCACGTTAAAGATCCTGTAATCCATGTCAGCGTTCGGTGGGTTATGGAAACAAGAACATACCCAGCATGCACACCCCCGAAAGCGGAGTATGGCTGCCTACATGGCGGGGTAAAAACGGTCATACACGTAAAAGCCCACTCGTGTGCATACGAGTGAACGTGGGGGTTGCAGCCCACGAACGAAGAAGAAGAAGGAATACAGTGTCATTCCAAAGGACACCACGCCATGCCAAAACGGGGCCTCGAACCCCTATCCCTGGCAAACACTGGATCAGAAGTCCAACCTCGAACTCGATTTTGCCATGATACCCGCCCTTTAACCCTTTCACCGCCAAGCTCGCATTTATGCACAGGCGTGGTAGAGGACCCATGTCACTGAAAGGTGACCATTCATTGGTCTGTTATCCATAAACCTACTGCTCTTAATGTTTTCGGTGGTAGGATAGGCCATATTTTCAATACATCGCAGGGGGAATCCCCAGCTATTCTTAGCCACTGTCTTTTCTGTGTTTATACCACAAGGGAATTTTGTACTCTAAATTGACTGGCGGTGAAAGGGTTAAGACAGGAGATAAGTGTAATTATAACGATAGATGGGGCGAGAGGGAATTAACTAGGGAGAGGGTATGGAGGTGGTGATGGCTAAGGGGGGTTGGGTTTGGGAGGGGGTGGGGGGTGGGGGGCTTTCACCAGCGTGATTAATTGTACTTTTTTAGTTGACCTAGTAATACCTACGCGCATTCTCTCTCTCTCTCTTTCTCTGTCTCCCCTCTCTCTCTTTTTCTCTCCCTCTCTCTCCCCCTCTCTCTCCCTCTCCCTCTCTCTCTCTCTCCCCTCTCTTTCTCTCCCTCTCTCTCCCTCTGCCTCCCTCTCCACCTCTCTCTCTCTTTCTCCCCCTCTCTCTCCCTCTCCCTCTCTCTCCCCTCTCTCTCTCCCTCTCTCTCCCTCTCTCTCTTCCTCTCTTTCCCTCTCTTTCTCTCTCCCTCTCTCTCTCCCTCTCTTTCTCCCCCCCTCTCTCTCTCTCGTGTAATGGGTTAAAAGGAGGAGGGGCGGGGCTGAGAGTGGGTGTTAGGGACCAAAGAACATGCCTGCAAGCTGCGTCGGTGGGCTGACAGCGACAAGTTTCAGTTTCAGTTTCAGTAGCTCAAGGAGGCGTCACTGCGTTCGGACAAATCCATATACGCTACACCACATCTGCCAAGCAGATGCCTGACCAGCAGCGTAACCCAACGCGCTTAGTCAGGCCTTGAGGGAAAAAAAATAAATAACGAATAAATAAATTTTTAAAAATAAATAAAATAGAGGTGAATAAATAATAGATAAGCTTACATAGATAAATAAATAAATAAATAAATAAATAAATAAATAATAATTATAATATAAAAAAAGGTGAAGCAACAAGACTTGCATGAATGCTGATGGGAAAGTTTTCACATCATTGCGATCTGTGATCTATCATCGGTTGCAATGAAATCTTTATATATATATATAATGATTTCTATCTATTTATTTATTCATTTATCTTCTTTTTCTTTCTTTCTTTTTTTTCTTTTTTTTTTTTTTTTTATTTTGCGACAGTGACACGCTTTGGTTCATATATAAATCATGGTTGGGTGGGTATCTTTGATATCTACATATATGTACATAATTATGTGAACGCGTTATCATGGGTGGTTGGGTGTGTTTGTGTCTGGTACATGTATTTTATGTACATGTTCGTGTCTTGTTCACTTTTAAAAGCATAACACACAGGTGAAGATGTTTGTTGTCTTTGTCTGTCTGTCTGTCTCTCTCTCTCTCTCTTGCATGTGTGTGTGTGTTTGTGTGTTTGTGTGTGTGTGTGTGTGTGTGTGTGTGTGTGTGTGCGTGTGTGTAACACGCGTGTGTGTGTGTGTGCGTGCGTACGTGTGTGTAGTCATTCATAAAGATAGTTTTAAACTCCCTTTCTCTGTCTCTGACTCTCTCCATCAATGGTGATGATGAGTAAGGAGGCAGCAGAGGAGTTGGAAGGAGAGGAAGGAAGGAAAGGAAGGAAGGAAGGGGGAGGGGTGGAGGGAGAAAGGGGGGAGGCTGGTCCAGAACAAGGGAGAGAAGGTGGTAGTGGATAGTGGAGATGGTAGTGGTTTGGAGGTGGTGGTGGTGGTGGTGGTGGTGGTGGAAGGTGTGAGTGAGTGAGTGGCAGCATACAACCTCCCCGATTAGCGACTCGCCGACAAATATTTGCCCCACTTGCCGCTCCACGTCACCGCCAGGCGGCGCCACCGCCACAGCGGAAGGCACGGGGCAACGAGCCCTCCCATTGGCCGTCTCCCGGCCTCCACAAGCTCCGCCTTCTTTTCACCCACCCTCCCGCCCCCCCACCACACCGGCCCTCCTTTCTTTCTAAACCCCCTCCCTGCCCCCCCTCCTTCCGCCCCCTCGCAACCATCCCCCCCCACCCCCCCACCCCCTCTGCCCCCTATCCCGGTTCTCCTGATGGTTGTGGGACCAACCCTTCCCCCCTGTCTTGTCCACTTGTCTGCTCCATCGATGTTTGGGGAAAAACAGTAGCCGCCGGTTTCAAGTGATAGCGCCTCTTTTCTGTCCCGTCCGTTCGGGCCTTCCCTTTTACGAGCAGTCCTCTCTCTGTGTCTTCTTGAAACTCCTCTGGAAATGTGTTCATTTAATGCTGCTGGAATCGGGTCTGCTCTATCACTGGTGGTGGCGAGCTGAATGAGGTTCATCAGTCGTGGTGTTGTTCCTCCTCATCGTGTTTCTCCCGAGTCGTGGAGTTTGATGACGTAATAGGAGTAGTGGTGATGCCCTTGATTCTCCTTTATCTCGTGATTGCAACGTGTTAAGGTCAGTGTGGTGGTGGTGGTGGTGAAGGGTTACGGTTGCTGGTGCAAGGACTACTACGGTCGGAGCTGGGGCAGGGCAGGGCAGGCACTGAGGCAGCATGATGCACGTGGAAGACGTTTCCAAGTCCGCATCTTCACTCCCGCCGGCCTCACGCCGATGTGACAACCCGTTCAGCATCAGCCGTGTGCTGGGGGAGGAGGAGGGAGAGAGGGAGAGGGAGAAGGAGGCAGTCCCCCGACCCCAGCGGGTCCCCGCGGCTTTCCCCTTCAGCTCGTTGTCACACCTGAAGCCTGCGTCCATCTCCACTGGTGCTCAAGTGTCCCCGCGAGAGGTGTTCAGCTTTGGGCAGAATCTCTTCACCCATCATCAGCGTCCCTGGACTCATAACACAAACTCCCTTCAGGCGGCCAAGGAAGATCATTCAAGGACCAACCTTGTGCTTGACAACGAAACTCACCGCAATGATACGCATGCGGAAGATCCTGGTAATGACGTCATAGACGAAGGTCATTACGACGTTTGCCCTGCTGATGACGAAGGCGACGACTTGGAGGAGATGACGGATCAGGAGAAGCTGGACTTGAGCTTCAATGAAGACGAGGACAAGGCTGAAGATCTGTCCCTGGCAGTGTCACCTAGTGGTGGACAGTCAGATCAAGACCACGTCGAAAAAAAGGTGGAGGAGGAAGAGGACAAGAATGACGACAAACAGAAGGACAAGGACAAGGACAAACCCGAGGAACCCAAGAAACCCGAGAAGCCGCCCTTCTCCTACAACGCCCTGATCATGATGGCCATCCGCAGCAGCGCCGAGAAGCGCATGACGTTGAGCCAGATCTACGAGTTCATCATGAAGAACTTCCCTTACTACCGCGACAACAAGCAGGGCTGGCAGAACTCCATCCGACACAACCTGTCCCTCAACAAGTGCTTCATGAAAGTGCCCCGGCAGTATGACGACCCCGGCAAGGGCAACTACTGGGTGCTGGACCCGTCCTGTGATGACGTCTTCATCGGCGGCACTACGGGCAAGCTGAGGAGGCGGTCCTCCCATCATTCCAGGAACCGCCTGGCCTTCCGCCGTGCCATGTTCCCCTACCTGGGCTACCCGGGGTCCTTTCCCTCTGGCCACAGCCCCTTCATGTGGCCCCTCTCCTCCCTCTACTCCCTGCACAGTCTGATGGGCATGAAGAACAGCGGCCTGCTGTCCATGTACTACTCCTCGCCCTCAGCCTACTCATCGGCCATGTCCGCGGCTGCTGCTGCTGCTGCAGCCGCTTCTGTGGCAGGGATGAGGCTGCCAGCTTGCGGTGCCACCAACCCGCTCGGCAGACTCCAGCAGGCGTCAGGTCTGCTGCCTGACAAATACCTTCGTTCAGACTTTTCCGGTGTGGTGGCGACGGCAGCGGTTCCCACTGTGTCTTCTGCCGGTGCTGCAAACCTGTTCCCTGGTACCCCCTCCCTATCTTCACCCCTCACCACACCCCGCTCCTCCTCCTCCTCCCTGCACCATCCCCAGGCTGGACCAGTCACCGCCCCTCCCCGTTCCCTTGTGCCCCCCACCTCCCTGCTCGGCCCCGGCCCTGGACCTGGGTCTGTGGCCGTTGTGCCCCCCTCCCCTCTGTTCATTCCTTCAGGGATGACCTCCATGTATCCTGGCCTGAGCGCCAGCCTGGACCTGCGCGGCAAGGGGGTGGTACCGTGGAGAGGACTGCCCGTGTCCCCCTGCTCTGCCTTCAGTGCCTTGGGGGGCCTGCAGTCCAGAGGTCTTCGACCCGCGGAGGGTCCGGCACTGACCTCCTCCTCAGGTCTGGCACCGGCTGACGATGCTGGATCGAGGTATGGAGAGTCCGCCCATCTTTCCAAGGAGTCATCGACCCACGCTTTAGCCAGGACACAACGGCCCTAGAACAGCTGTGTTAGGGAATGGGTCAACATGTTGCTGTGTGTGTCTGTCTGTCGATGTCACGGTTCCCTCTTGCTCGCTGTGTAGCGGATGCCATGGGCACTGGAGACTTGATGCCCCGCCCTTCTGTTGCCGTACATGACTTTGATACTGCCTCGGATGAGACAATGTGCGTGCCACCTGGTCTTCATTTGTGTGATGAACTCGGCCATGTGCGCTTGGATGCGCTGGTGGTCTTTTCTTGAAAAGGCTTGTGTGTGTGATTTTTGTTGTTGTTTTTTGGGGCGTTTTTTGAGGGGGTGGGGTGGATTTTTTTTTTTCAATTAATGACAGCGACACCGAGAGTTTAGACAGTGAGAGTTCTGTTGTTTCATGCCTTTGTAATGAAGTTTGGCTTTTGTTTTATGTCACTTAATGCGGACGTTCACAATTCTGCTTATTATTTAACAATTTCTCAAGAACTGCTAATTTTCGACTGGGTGTTATTATTAACACACACACACACACACACACACACACACACTTGTCAGGAATTATCTCATTGTATTTAAAATTTTTAAAAAGTTTGTTGAGAACGTTCATTATAAGAATAACTGTAAGCGATGCAGTTGTGAAGCAAATCCACAATTTCCGTCGATGTCTTTGTGGGTTTTTTTTTCTACCTCCGTCTCTGTATGTTAGTGAGTGTGCCTCTGCCTCTGCCTCTCTCTCTCTCTCTCTCTCTCTCTCTCTCGTATCGCTGAATAATCATTTCACAGCTGGCATTGATTTCTTTTTGTCCGTTTGCACTATTTCTCTTAGTACAAAATGAATCAATGACACAATCCTTCAAAAGACACACTGGTGAGTTTGTTATCCGTGCCTGTTCATAAGAAAGAAAAAAAAAAGATGATGTTTGTAGTTTACTTTGTATCAGGGATGTGTATATGTGTGTGTGTGCTGGGTGGGATGGTGGTTTTTTTTTTTGTTTTTTTTTTTTGGGGGGGGGTTTAAACAGGTGTTATGTAGTGGACATTATCTATTCGCCTCATTGAAACTGAACCTGTGTGTGCGTGCTCGTGTATGGGTTAAAAAAAAAAAGAAAAAAATGCATGTGCTAAATATGTTCAGATGGCCAACCCGCATCCCCCCCTGCACCCCCCCCCCTCCCCCTCACTCCCGTGCCTCCTTCCCTTTTTTCCCCTCTGTATGTCTTTTCTCTCTATGTTCTCTCTGCATCTATCTGTATGTCTCTTCTCTCTCTCTATCTTCTCTCTGCATCTCTCTGTATCTCTCTGTATCTGTCTCTTTCCGTGTATCTGGCTGTCTGTCTGTCTGTCTCTCTCCCTGTATGCACACACACACACACACACACACACACACACACACACGCATATATATATATATTTTTATGTCATTGATTGTTGTCTTGCTCGTCACACCATTTGTTTTCATTGATTGTTTAAATGCAGTGAAAATCTCTAGTTACGGATAATGTGTGCGTGCGTGTGTGTGTGTGTGTGTGTGTGTGTGTGTGTGTGTGTGTGTGTGTGTGCTGATATAATTTTGTAGTATGTGCACGCAACAAGAAGATGATTAAAATCTATTTTGGCCTATTCATTTGCGAAGTGAGCCACAACTTTTATAATCACGAAATATAGAGGGGGAAAAAGAGAAAAAAGAAAAAAAAAGAAAAAAACTTCCAAGAAGTCTGTTGCCAAACTTATTATTTCTTAAGCAAGATAATCTACCGTGAAGTTCGGGGAAATGAAAAACTTTTCAGTGGTCTCTTTTTGATTATATAATTGGTTGATTGTTTTCGTTTTTAATCTCGTAAATATTTCCAATTGCAGTTGAACATGCTATACGAACAGTGAAATACTACTACGAAAAATGCTTGCTTACTTAAATAAATGAACAAATAAATGAATACTTAAATAAATAGATAGAAAAACAAAGAAATGATTAAATGATCAGATTGGATATTGTTGAATACTATTACAAAATTTTAATATTTGCAATCTTAAAAATAAATTGTAATAGATAGATAGATAGATAGATAGATATGTAATTAACCAGATAAATGGATAAATGAATGAATAGATAAATGAATAAATAAATGAATAAACTGAAACTATCTTGCCGACCACAATGGAACCTGTCATTACATTGGAAAGAAAGCATGGATCAGTTGTATGGCTTGATGATTTTATCGCTGTTATCTAAAGCTACCAATGGCTTTCTTTCACAAAGTTAAAAACCGGTTTTTTCTGGGTTTTGTTTTGTATTGTTTTGTTTTATTTTTTCTTCATTTTTTTTTTTTTTTTTTTTTTTTTAATAATAAATTGGTTGGTTGTGAACGAAATCGGGTAGGCACCGTATGCTATTTTGAAGTAGACATGGAAAGGGGAAAATGTTCACATAAATCAAACTGTGTGAATCTTTCTTTGGTTGTTTGTTTCTTTTGGGGTTTTTTTGTTGTCATTATTGTTTTGTTTTGTTTCACTTTTGTGGCGCGCGCGGCGTGTGTGTGTGCGTGTGTGTGTGTGTGTGTGTGTGTGTGTGTGTGCTTACACATGGTGAACGTTCAGTCTCTCTGTTTCATCTGACTTCTTTATCGTTTGAAAACAAAACAGTGCTGTTGGATTCTTTCTTTCTTTCTTCCTTTCTTTCTTTCTTTCTTGTCTACTTACCTTCTTTCTTTCTGTCTGTACTTTTTTTTTTCTTTTTCTTCTTCACCGAGTGCCGTATCGGCTTTTAAACGACACTTGTCTGAGCTCCTATCCCTTTCCTCCTTTACCCCCCCAACCCCCTGCCCCCCCCCCCCCCCCCCCCCCCCCACCCCACCCCAACCACCGACGCTCCCCCCCACCCCCCACACACACACCCTCCACATCTCCTATCTCACTCGCATAGATTCTCTTTCTCCACCATGCTCCTCCCTCCCCCACCCCCACCTCCGCCCCCCCCCCCTCCGCACCCCCACTCCCCGCGGCTACACGGTAACACACGCGTGCATGCATACGATGAAACATTATTGGGCGGTTAAGCGTATATGGGTCTGTCTCGGTCTGTCTGCTTTTCTTACTTGTCTTATCTGCGAAGGGTCTGTCTGTCTGTCTGTCTTTGCGTCTGCATCTCCGTCTACTTGTCTGTTTGCTTTGCCGCATTTGTATTTGTTGCATTTGTATTTCTTTTTATCACAATAGATTTCTCTCTGTGAAATTCGGGCTGCTCTCCCCAGGGAGAGCGCGTCGCTACACTACAGCGCCACCCATTTTTTTTAATATTTTTTCCTGCGTGCAGTTTTATTTCTTTTTCCTATCGATGTGGATTTTTCTACAGAATTTTGCCAGGAACAACCCTTTTGTTGCCGTGGGTTCTTTTACGTGCGCTAAGTGCATGCTGCACACGGGACCTCGGTTTATCGTCTCATCCGAATGACTAGCGTCCAGACCACCACTCAAGGTCTGGTGGAGGGGGAGAAAATATCGGCGGCTGAACCGTGATTCGAACCAGCGCGCTCAGATTCTCTCGCTTCCTAGGCGGACGCGTTACCTCTAGGCCATCACTCCAATGATGCCCAGGGTGTCTTACCATCGTCCCGATCAATGCTGTTGTAATTAAATAAGCACCCTTCAGCAAGTTCCATCTCTTGAGAGTTGTTTTCGGTTAATAAAGTAGTTTTGTCTTCGACGATGTCACAAGAGTCATTGATGTTCATGCAGCCATGGAAGAAGAATGGCACACCACAGTTGCACTGATTGCACGCACGCGCGCGCACGCGCGCACGCACGCACGCACGCACGCACGCACGCACGCACGCACACACACACACACACACATTACTCGTATTATTCACTGTATTACTCCTTTTTTTTTTTTTTTTTTTGGTCACAACAGATTTCTCTGTGTGAAATTCAGGCTGCTCTCCCCAGGGAGAGCGCGTCGCTACACTGAGAGCACCAACCTTTTTTCTTTCCCTGCCTGAAGTTTTTTGTTGTTTTTTGTTTGTTTGTTTGTTTGTTTGTTTTCCTATTGAAGTGAATTTTTCCACGTAATTTTGCCAGGACAAGCCTTTTCGTTGCCGTGGGTTCCTTTACTTGCACTAAGTGCATGCTGCACACGAGACCTCGGTTTATCATCTCATCCGAATGACTAGCGTCCAGACCACCACTCAAGATCTAGCGGAGGGGGAGAAAATAATGGTGACTGTGCTAGGATCCGAACCAGCGCGCTCAGATTCTCTCGCTCTCTTGGCGGACCTCTAGGCGTTCTCTCTCTCTCTCTCTCTCTCTCTCTCTCTCTCTCTCTCTCTCTCTCATTCTGTATATATATATATATATATGATCATAAGTTTTCGATGCGTTTAACATGAAGCTGTTAGATGAATGAAAACTTGTTTCAGCTTCTTTCCATACATCATCTTGCTTTTCGTTCCTCTTCCTCCCTCCCTCCCTTCCTCCCTTCCCCCCTCTCTCTCTCTCTCTCTCTCTCTCTCTCTCTCTCTCTCCCCTCATCTATACACCTCCAAACTATCTCATAACACCACATCTCAATGCCCTCACACAATAAATATAGCATTTCGTTGAAAGCTTACATGCTCGCATGAACATGGACACATCGCCCACATTGTGAACTGCGTTCGTCGTTTGTCAGGACAACCATGACTAGATATCGCCCGTATGTGCGGAAAGATGTGAGAGGTGATGGGTAATAATGATGTTTTCTGTGTATCGCTTTACAATGAGGCGAATAATGGATGGTAAATTATGCTCCTCCACAATTTACGATGAACGCTGTTAATTACCATTGTGATGCCCGCAAGTTAAAAAT
>NC_134879.1:54673355-54690855 GCF_041734735.1 Babylonia areolata | reverse complement strand
GGCCATCACTCCAGCCAGTGCTGGTGCCAGTCTTCCCGCTTGACCCCATATCACTCTCAACTCCACGTAACGGCGGCCGACTACGGGCCGAAAAACCCACCTCTGATAGGCATCGAACCCCACGTACTCCCAGTTTTCAGTCCTTAATGCTGACCACTTCGCCACATTTGCCCAGTTTCCCCCAACCCTCCATTCATCCACATCTCCCACCCCTTCTAACCGATAATACTCAGATGTATTCATAAATACTTTAACAAAATGTCTTCAATCACCGATATGTGTGACGGGACATTAAACAAATATTCCTCCTCCTCCTGGTCAGTGGTCAGTATAGTTATTGTCAAGTTAATAAACTACCAGGATTCTGTCGTCCTGTGGCCCAAGCCTACAAACACAGGACACAAAACACACACACAACAAGTTTCAGATCACAATCCTCAGATTTATATTGATTAAAACGGTACCAATTAGACGAGAGTGAAACTGATGAAAAACGATTAAAGAGAGAGAGAGAGAGACTGACATGCAGACAGAGAACGAACGAATGAACGAGCATTTTTATTCATTATAGGCCGACGGGCGCAATAGCCGAATGGTTAAAGCATTGGACTTTCAATCTGAGGGCCCCGGGTTCGAATCTCGGTAACGGCGCCTGGTGGGTAAAGGGGTGGAGATTTTTCCGATCTCCCAGGTCAACATATGTGCAGACCTGCTAGTGCCTGAACCCCCTTCGTGTGTATACGCAAGCAGAAGATCAAATACGCACGTTCAAGATCCTGTAATCCATGTCAGCGTTCAGTGGGTTATGGAAACAAGGACATACCCAGCATGCACACCCCCGAAAACGGAGTATGGCTGCCTGCGTGGCGGGGTAAAAACGGTCATACACGTAAAAGCCCACTCGTGTACATACGAGTGAACGTGGAAGTTGCAACCCACGAACGCAAAAGAAAGAAAAGAAAAATCATTATAGTCCATAGCCCCTCATGAAGGGGTGGTGTGAAAACAATAGTCCATCGATGCAACAAATGGCCAATGGAGTGATGGCCTAGAGATAACGCGTCCGCCTAGGAAGCGAGAGAATCTGAGCGCGCTGGTTCGAATCATGGCTCAGCCGCCGATATTTTCTCCCCCTCCACTACACCTTGAGTGGTGGTCTGGACGCTAGTCATTCGGATGAGACGATAAAGCGAGGTCCCGTGTGCAGCATGCACTTAGCGCACGTAAAGGACCCACGGCAACAAAAGGGTTGTCCCTGGCAAAATTCTGTAGAAAAAACCACTTCGATAGGAAAAACAAATAAAATTGCACGCAGGAAAAAATACCAAAAAAATGGGTGGCGCTGTATTGTTGCGACGCGCTCTCCCTGGGGAGAGCAGCCCGAATTTCACACAGAGAAATCTGTTGTGATAAAAAGAAATACAAATACAAATATAACATGAAATCAAAAAAAGAAATTATGACTACACATGTTACGTACATCAAGTCGCTTCTCGGCTTTTTGGCGATGTTGTATCTGTTCTTATCACAGAGAGACAGAGACAGAGAGATTTGAGACAAAAAGAGACGTAAAATACATGAGAAAAGAGGAGGAGTCTCACTTGTTGAATGACATTCAGCGAAAAAAAAAAAAAAAAAAATCCCGCCAACGGCAAAATACAGACTGACATCTGAATCCGCCTGTCCTTGTTTGCGATACCACTCCACTCGGATGTCACCATATTTTGCTGCTTTTGCCAAACCTGCTTTGGTGGAAGCAAGATTTTATTCCCTTTTTGTGTAAGTGTAACACCCCCTTGCCCCCCTTTCCCACCCCTCCTCACCACCCCTTTCCCTACTGGCTCTATCTCTCTGGGTGTGGGGAAGGGAAAGAGAGGGAGGGGCGGTGGGGGGGGGGGGGGGGGGGGGTTCGTGGTTATTAAATATCACCCTTTGCCCGCTGGGGTTTCCGTCATAGGGGATTTGATTCTTCCTTTCTATCATTCTCTGCTGTTTTCCTGTTCTCTCTCTCTCTCTCTCTCTCTCTCTCTCTCTCTCTCTCTCTCTCTCTCTCTCTTGTTTCGTCTTCCGTCCTGCTGGCTGTTTGGTTGTTGTGTTGTTTGGGGAGGATGGTAATACTTTCTTCTTCTTCTTCTTCTTCTTCTTCCCCCCCCCCCCCCCCCCTCCCCTGCCTGTTGTCCCTGTGTTTCTGTCATCTCCTCCTTTCTTCCTTCCGGTCCATCCATCTGAATGTTTTCAACCCAACTCTCCTTGCTTTTTATTCATTTCATTTGCCGTCTTTTTTTTGTTTGTTTTGTTTTGTTTGTGGTTTTTTTTTTTTGTCTTCTATATAACACGTTTATTTAGTCTGTTTCCGCGTGTGTGTGTGTGTGTGTGTGTGTGTGTGTGTGTGTGTGTGTGTGTGTGTGTGTTGTTGTTGTTGTATTGTCTTTGCTTTTTGTTGTTGTTGTGTTGTTATTTTTCACACAAGAGGTATGAGTTTACATTTCGGCTGTTTCTGTTTTATTTACGTATGGGTTGGGGTTTGTTTGTTTGTTTTTTTGGTTTTTGGTGTTTGTGTGTGTGTGTGTGTGTGTGTGTGTGTGTGTGTGTGTGTGTGTGTGTGTTTTGTACAATAAGCATGCGTGTTTTACGACTGATTTAAGTTATTATATTCCATGGAAATCTATTGGTGATACAATCCTCATATCTATCCGATGGGGATATGTTGTTTTCTTTTTTTCTTTTTTCGTTTTTCTTTTTTTTTCTTTTTATATCTTTTTTTCCTTTTCTAAAAATATTATTATTATTATTATTCAAATGTACATTAGCGGATGGATGTGCTGTTTACACGATATCCCAGACACTGTGAAATTTTCGACAACAAATAAGTTGTACGGATTTTTGTCATGTGTCAGCTAACCGAAATGGCTTTCGCCGTCGACTTGGTGTTAAGCAAGGTGGCATAACATCACAGTAACCCCTCTCCCCCCAACCCGCCCCCCCCAAAAAAAAACAAACAAAAAAACAACAACGAAAACCAACAAAAAACCAGCAAACAAAAAATTAAAAACCAACTTTATTGCAGATTATTAACTGAACAATTCTTGCATCATGAAAGAAAGATTCTCGTAGCTGCCGTAGCAGCTCACTTCATAATGCAATCAACTTTATAGTTGATAAGGACTGGAGAATCTGAATAGTCATCTGTTACAGGTGCTAATGCATCTTCCCTTTGCCCCCCCCGCCCCCCCCCCGCCCCCCGCCCCCACCCCCACCACCCCATACCCCCCTTCCCCTTCCTCCTTTTGCCACGCACCTCCTCCTGATTCTATGTTCCCCTGAGTGCAAAAATCGCAGTCGGCACCACCCTGAGTTGAAATGGAACTAAAACAAGTTGAACGAAATAAGTAGGCCTGAAACTGATTCGTCCCAGGCCCTCCCCCCCTAGCAACCCAACAACAACACCTACCTTGAGACTAAACACTGCGCGAAACTGACACCCGCGTCTCAAACTCACTCTTCCCCCCCCCCCCCCCCCCCCCCCCCCCCCGCCCCCCCCTCCTCCTCCTCCTCCCTCTACCTCCCACCCCAATCAAAAACCGTTGTCCAAATTGCTCGCTGCTGTTTGTCTTGCATAACAGAGGGGGGAGGGGGGGGGAGGAGCAACTTGCAGGCACTGGTTGCATGCAATCAGTTGCCTGTCATTGACAGACTAAACCGTGGCCGCTGACACCTAATGGACAGCTAATCAGTTTCCACTCGGGCGCACCGGGGTTGAATTAGTCGTGGTTTGCACTTCGGGACAGCATTATATGCCTCATGGGCCTGGTCGCCGCCTCTCTCTCTCTCTCTGTCTGATAGAGACCAAGGTGACAACCGTGAACACCCACTGTATACTTACTTTTGTTCACGTAGACACACGGGTCACTCCTAAAGTAGGAAACAGAAAGAAGGAGAAAGGGAAAAAAACTGTAGAAAAAGAAGAAAGAACGAAGGACAAGAAAAGTAAAGAAAGAAGAAAGGAAGAGTGTCTCTGTTGGTTTCTTTGTTGGTTGGTTGGTTTGTATGTCTGATTGTCCGTCTCTCTGTCTGTCTGTCGGTCGGTTGATCGGTCTGTTTGTCTGTCTGTCTGTCTGTCTCTCCCTCTCTCTGTCTCTATCTGTGTGTGTGTGTGTGTCCTAAAGTTTTAACTGTCATAGCGTTTAGGTTGTTGGATGGTCGACTCAAAGAAGCCGTCACTTGTATCGTTTTCTAACATGCACGGAGAAAGTGCAAATTAACTGAATATGCATGGCTTTACTTTTCTTTTTTCATACTTTTCTTTTCGGTTGAGGACGCCGTGAGTTTGTCGAACGTGGGTAAAACCGTTTTCGACACAAGTGGTGTTTTTTTTTTTTTTTTTATTGTCTTTCAGTACACCTTGTGATTTTCTTTGTTGGGTTGTTGTTGCGACTTTCATTCATTTATTCATGCTGCTTTTGTTTTGTTTGTTTTTGTGTTGTTAAACGATCATTCTGAGGTGTCCCATGCCAATAGGACTGTAATGTCAATGGCATTAAAACATTTTTCAGTTTCAGTTTCAGTTTCTGTGTGTGTGTCTCTCTCTCTGGTAGCCTTGTCCGAAACTCATCTCTGCGTGTATGCATTAGCTTCAAAACAAAAATCTGAAGAAGACAGAAGCTGCAGCATTTAGCTGCATAGGCTTGATACATTTGATTCACTTGTGAACATAGCAGGTTTGTTGTTGCTGTTGTTGTTTTCAACATTCGTTCGTTTTCTGATCTTCGTTTCTGCGTGTCTGGTTTCCTCAAGAAAAGCTTCTATTCCAATCCATTATATATATATATATATATATATATATATATATATATATATATATATATATATATAAAGAGAAAGAAAAAAGAAAAGTGGAAGTCATGTTTCATCTGATGTCATATTGTGTTGTACAGTAAAAAAAATACGATGAGAAATGATCAGCAGTTTTTTTGTCAGTACCGCAAGCACATGTATTGATATGAAACACTTCTTCCCCCCCCCCCCCCCCCCCCACCCTCTCTCTCTCTCTCTCTCTCTCTCTCTCTCTCTCTTGTGGATGCACGTGCGCACAGTACCACACACATACACAGCTGTCTCTCTCTCACACACACACACACACACACACACACACACACAGCAGTCGAATCGTGCACGAGTCTGCCATGTTTCAATCGGCGTGTCAGTTTCAAAGATGTAAACTTTGCCGCTTGGCCTCTGGCCCCTGGGAGATGGAGGGGGGTGGGGTGGGGAAGGGGGTAGATGAAGGTAGGAGGGGAGTGAGGATGATGGAGGTAAAGGGGAGGGGGTGTGGGACTCGTGAGGAGCAGGCAGGATGTTTACACGTGTCGCACACAACTTAAAAGGGCTGTGGGCATCTCGTTACAGTTAGTATAATCAGTCGATTCTTTTTTTTTTTTAAGTTTCGTTATTCTTGGGTTATACTTACTTATTACTGTTTCGCCACTCATTTTCGGTCGGATGAGTCATGGAAAGCTTGCGGACCAAACCATAATAATGATAATATAATAATAGTGAATATGATATATGGTACTTACATGGCGAAAACTACCGCTCTAAGTGTCTCCCATGAAACAATACATACACTCTAGTACATAGTGGCATACAACAGCACATAAAGACATACAAGAAAGAAAAAAAAACATCGATATTATACTTTGCAGAAATTTCACCCTCAAGTTGGGGCGGACAAGGTTGTTTACTGGGCACATTTTACTCTTTGTTGGAGTCCATTTCCCTCAGCAATAAGTTCAGTTGTGGCAGGTCCACTTCCTTTGCGTTAGCTGTGCTTGACTATGTGTGTATACATATGTATATGTACATAACTACATGCATGTATATGAATGTGTATTGTGTGTGCGTGTGTTTATGTAAGTTTGTGCCTGCCTATGTGTGCGTATGTGTTAGGGTAGCTGTTAGATACACATGTATGTTAAAATGTATGTATGCAGCGTGTGTGTGTGTGTGTGTGTAGTCACATTTTGGTGTGTGTATGTAACATAGATATAATGTTTTATGTTAACAAAAGCGTTTTTGTAAAGCACCTAGAGCAGATTTCTGGATAGTGTGCTATATAAGTATCCATTATTATTATTATTATGTTTCACACAGGCTGGGCTGGGAGTGATGTCAAAACAGTTTCTGACACAAGATGTTGCCTCATAAATAAAAGTAAAGTCATGCTTTTTCTCTTGGTTTTCCGATAACACACCACTACCCACATCTTATGCAGTCGTCCTTTTTTTCTTCTTTTTTTTCTTTTTTTTTTTACTGTGGATGTCAATTTCCACTGCAGAAATAGAATTATTCGAAACGCTAGAAAGTTACATAAAAGGCATTGATGATTTACCAGTAGATATCAAATTGAGAAGCACTATCATAATTTGATAGTTCTCCTGTCTGAGCGCACGTGCTTTTTTTTCTTTTTTTTTTAGGAAGAAATTCCAGAACAGTAAGTGGATTACTGAAATTATATGCAAGTAAATCAAACTACATATCTGGAGCTTTGTGTGTGTGTGTGTGTGTGTGTGTGTGTGTGTGTGTGTGTGCGCGCGCGTGTGTGTGTGTGTGTGTGTGTGTGTGTGTGTATCTGTGAGTCTCTATCACTCAATACATCCATTTCATCCCGCCAAGCTCGCCACGCTGCACACACACACACACACACACACACACACACACACACCAGGCACAATCTGCATGGAGTGATGACAATAATTTGAAGAGGCGAGCAGAGCCGTGCTTGAGTTTCTAATTAATGTTTGAGAATGATAGGGGCCGTGCCCTCTGAGCCGCCTGCTGACCAGACTCAGGATGTGTTGCCCTGTTTTCCGCCTTCGGGACACTTCCGGTTCCGCTCCACACAAGCGCCGTCTAAGTGCCCAAAGGGCACTAACTCGCGTCTGGTGCGGAAGCGGCCAATGACAGGAACAGGAGAATTGAGATCACTTTCAGTCTGGGTCCTTTTTCGGCTTGTCCGCCCCTTGGGGCGTGACGTCAAATCTTTTGATTTGATGTTGGTAATCAGTGGCTGGGCGATACGGCTATGCTGATCAATAACGCTGATGACGAATGTGCGTGACACAGACAGACAGACAGACAGACAAAGAGAAGACGCATAAAACTTATGTGAATCTATGCTGTATTGTGTTGTGTTGCTCTTCAGTCACAAGAGGTTTCTCTGTGTGAAACTTGGACTGCTCTTCCTTGAGCGCGTTGTCATAGCCCAGTGCCGGAATATATTTTTTTCTTCCATACGTATGACACTCTATTCATACGACACTGCGCTTGGCGCAGCAAGATCACCACAGGACTCCGTGCAGTTGAAGCAAAGCGCACCATATCACCTAGGCCTGCAGTGCATCATTCTTTAATCTATTTCTTTTTTTTATGGACTATATGAATGGGTACTGAATCTGATTACACTGTCGGCCCAACCGTGAGCATTTATTTTGTAAAGGGAATTTGTTGTTGTTGATGTTTTACTTTTAATCAGTTGGGGGTTTTTTTCTCTTGTTTTTAAACTAAAAGAAGGGGTTGAAACTTAGGATAACATATATACAGTATATAACAAAGGGGAAGTGGAGAGTGAAAATAAGTAAAATGAGAAAAGGGAGTGATACAGACACACAGACAGGCATTTAATTTGACGTCAGTTACTTTTCCATATTTCTCTTTGTTTTCTAAACATTCAACCCCCACCCCCCACCCCCCACCCCACCCCCGCCCCCCCTTAAAAAAAATAAAATAAAATAAAAAGACGAAGAAGAAGAAGACTGACGTCGCATGAAGGGGAAGGGGAAGGGGGCGTCTGTCGGTGGAGGGGGCGGGTGGGGGGGGGGAGTCTGTAAGTGAGGGTGAAGTGTGTCTGGTGGCACCGCCTTAATGACTCTTCACACCGCCTTCCAGACTCGGTACTGTACTCAGTCCTAGGGAAGCAGTGGGCTAATGGTTAAGGTGTAACTTCGTTGTTTTTTGGTTTGTCTGTTTGTTTGTTTTTTGGTTGTTGTTTTTTCAGTGTGAAAGCCTTTTTTTTGGAGGGGGGGTGGTGTTGTTTTTTTGTTGTTGTTTTTTTTTTGTTTTTTTTTTTTGGTTGTTGTTGTTGTTGTTTTTGCTTTGTTTTTTCCCGATCGTGTTGAACTTTTTTCTTCCATGTAATTAATTTAAGTGCTTCGTGTTTTGCTTTGAAAGATTCTGGGGTTTTTTTGTTTTTGTTTTAGTTTGTTTGTTTTTTTTTTACACCCAATTTTATTTGTTGATAATACGTTTTTTTCCGCACTGTCTTACTGAAGTTTCTTTCTCACCAGTCCCCAATTTTCTTATTTTAGGAGATTTGCTTTTATCTTGACCATTTTATGTGAGCCGAATTAATTTTTGCTCTTGAGGCACCTTGTTTCAATAACAGCCTTATCTGGTGTAAACACGAAAACACCATTAACCCTTTCACCGCCAGTCAATTTAGAGTACAAAATTCCCTTGTGGTATAAACAGAGAAAATACAGTGGCTAAGAATAGCTGAGGATTCCCGCTGCGATGTGTAAAAAATATGACCTATCCTACCACCGAACATTAAGAGCGGTAGGTCATGGATAACAGACCAATGCTTACCTTTCAGTGACATGGGTCCTCTACCACACCTGTGCATAAATGCGAGCTTGGCGGTGAAAGTTTAATCTGCATCTTTGAGCAAAACATACTTGTTGAAATTAGTTATGTATGATGTGTGTATAGAGCACTTTTTTTTCTAAATTAAGCAAAAATTGCTGAACTGATAATAGATGCTTATGGTGCATGTATAGAGTAAATTTTCAGCATATTGGGTATAAAAAAAAGGGTTTGACTGCCTGGGTTCTTTCAAAACAGGATACAAAAGACAAGAAGAAAAAATTATGAACTCAGTTGGGAGAGGAGAAATTGAGTACTTCGACTCGTAGAGTCTTCGAAGCAACTGAAGATAGCAGCAGTCACAAGTGCAGTTTTCTGGCTGTTGAATAAAATTCACTTGTCTTGAGAACAGTTCACTGCTGGTTGGAAAAGGTGGATGGGTAAAGGAAGTGAGAGAGAATCTAGACAGTGAGAGGAAAGGGGGGCGGGGGAAGAGGAAAAAGAGGGGGAGGGGAGGGAAGGGAGAAATGGGCAGGGTGGGGACGAGGGAAGCTGTGATTTGGTTTAGTCCTTGATGTTGAGGCCATATGGTGCTGTAGTACCGAGATGGTGGATAATCTGTTTCTCCATGTTCTTTCTCTTGAAGGAGTCACCAGTGCTGTTGCGCCAGACCACTGATATGGAGAAGTGGGTTATGCTGTGGGGATCAGTGTTGAAGTGTATAGCCACAGGGGTTTGCTTTTTCTGGAGGAAGCTGTCCATGTGCTCTTTGCTGCGTTCTTCCAGTGTGTGGTATGTCTCGTCTACGAAGATACGACCGCACAGGCTGCAGTAGACCACATATACCAAATCACTGGTTTGGCAGGTGAAACTGCTCCTCATGGTGAACTGGCGTCCTGAGGGCCCCTTGAAGGTGAGTTTGGTAGTGTTGAGGAAGGGACAGCATTTGCACTTCGGTTTGTCACAGCAGCTGTTGCCCAGGGAGCGGAGGTTCTGGGGGGCTGTGGGTCGGAATGACGACCTAACCAGATGATCACCCAGGTTACGGTCTCGTTTGAAGGCCATCAGAGGAGGGTTGTTGAATGTCTTGCCAACTTTGGGGTCAGACTGTAGGATAGGAAAGTTCTTGAAGAGAATTTATTTTTACTTCCATGTTGTGAGGATGGTATGTCAGAGTCAAAAGGGTGCGGTTACTGTGATCTGCCATGGTTTTGGGTGTTTAGGCCTACTCTCTGGAGATGCGCTTGGCCTGGTCCAGTGCCTGTTGGATCATTTCTTTGGGATATCCTCGTGATTTGAAGAAGCTGATCATCTGGGCTGCCTGGGTGTCGAAATCTTCCTCATTGCTGCACAGGCGTCTGAGGCGGTGGAACTGGGAGAACGGAATGACACGTTTGGTGGAGGTTGGATGGCTTGAGGAGTAGAGCAGGTAGGAATGTGAGTCTGTGTTCTTGTAGTGGACTGAGGTAGAGATGGTTTGGTTGTCAGGTGTGATCATAAGCTGGATATCAGGACGGGGAGAGAGCTGTCAGATATTTCAGAACGCAGTGACGCCTCCTTAAGCTACTGAAACTGAAACTCATGCGTGAACTTCGGAGAAGGGTGGAAGGCATTGACAATACTGATGAAGGACAGCAGTTCGCTTCTGTCACCTATCCACAGGCCCACACAGTCGTTGATGAACCAGCGAAAAAAGGGCTGGCATGGGGCCACTATACTGCTGGAAGATCTGGGACTCCACGTAGCCGACGAGCAAGCACGCGTAGCTGGGGCCCATGCGCGTTCCCATGGCTACTCCACTTGTCTGCTGGTAGTGTGAGTCACCAAACTGGAAAGAGTTCAGTGTGAGTACCAGCTCCGCCAGGCGAAGAATAGTGGGCACGTGGACGTTGTACGGGCTGTTACTCAACAAGTGCTTGAGGGCAATGAGGCCATCCTTGTGGGGAATGTTAGTGTAGAGTGAAGTGATGTCCATGGTGAAGAGCAAAGGAGGTTCCAGTTGGTTGGGGAAACGGAACTTGTGAAAGAGCTCAAGGGTACGATTCGTGTCTTTGATGTATGTAGGGAGTTTTTCCACGAGTGGCTGGAAAAGCCTGTCCAGAAACGCGGAGAGCTGAACAGTGGGGCAAGCACACGCAGACACTATAGGTCTCCCAGAATTGTCTGGCTTGTGGATCTTTGGGAGCATGTAGAACCTCGATTCTTGGGGTTCCTTGGTGATGGCTCTTGTTGCCTCAGGGGGAAGGTGACCCTTGGAGATTACTTCCTTCACTGTTCGGCGTACAAGGGCATTGTCACTCTTGGTGGAGGATCTGCTCATGGGGGTGTAGTGGGCTGTGTTTGACAGCTGTTTCAGGGCTTCCTCTTCATAGAGGTCCTTGCGCCAAACCACCAAAGCGCCACCTTTGTCTGCTTGTTTGATGACAATGTCTTTCCGCTGTTTCAGTTCCATGAGGGCTTGCTGCTCTGAGTGGCTAATGTTGGATCTCCTCAGTGGTTTGGGATTTGCTTGAGCTATCTCATGCTTGCACTGGTCAATATAGTAGTCGAGAGCTGCCGACTGGCCTGGTTTGGCGGTCCACATACTGCGTTCTCGTGGGAACAGGCCTGCCAAATCCTGAGGGTCTGGGGTAGGGGCAGACAGCCCATCGTTAACGCCATAACCTTCCTGAAGATGGATGTGTGTATTGTATGTGCAGAGCGCATTTTCAGCACATCACCAGCACCATGAAATTGCTGGTACGTGACTGTATACAGCCTGTCCCTAACACAATAAAATTTTGCGGGTGAATGCACAGGGCGCATTTCCAGCCTATCTTTAACACCATAAAATTGCTGAGCATATAATTACAGTTTTAGAGAGAGCACAATGTCAGCATTTCGCTAGACATATTTCACTGAAAAATTCAGTCCTCTGGCCCGGAGCAGCATCACTGTCTCCCCCGTCAGTTTGCAAACACAGATCGGTTTTTTTCCTGGCAGAGATGTTGGCCTGCAGTGCCCGGAGCAGTCATTAGAGGCCACCTTCCTAGTCCTTCAGTCACCATGTCTCCAGGCGTCAACATGGTATGGACACTGATTAGGCCTACCACGTGCTCTGTATGTATGTCTGTCTGTTTCTCTCTCTGGCTCTGACTGTTTCTCTCTCTCTCTCTCTCTCTCTCTCTTTGTGTCTCTGTGTCTGTTTCTGTTTCTGTCTGTCTTTCTCTCCCTGTCTTTCTCTGTCTCAGTGTCTCTTATCTTATCTCTCACTGGTTCTCTCTGTCTGTCTTACCCTTTCTCTTTTCACTCTTTCTATACCTCTCTCCCCCTCTCTCTCTCCCTCTCTCTTTCTCTCATTGTTTCTCTCTCTTTCTCGCTCACACACGTACACACTCTCTCTCATTTCACACACTCTCTCTCTGTCTGTCTGTCTGTCTGTCTGTCTATCTACATATCTATCTATATATCTGTCTTTCTTCTTCTTCTGCGTTCACTCGTATGCACACGAGTGGGCTTTTACGTGTATGACCGTTTTTACCCCATAGGCAGCCATACTCCATTTTCGGGGGTGTGCATGCTGGGTATGTTCTTGTTTCCATAACCCACCGAACGCTGACATGGATTACAGGATCTTTAACGTGCGTATTTGATCTTCTGCTTGCATATACACACGAAGGGGGTTCAGGCACTAGCAGGTCTGCACATATGTTGACCTGGGAGATCGGAAAAATCTCTACCCTTTACCCACCAGGCGCCGTCACCGTGATTCGAACCCGGGACCCTCAGATTGACAGTCCAACGCTTTAACCACTCGGCTATTGCGCCCGTCTATATATCTATCTCTATATTGTCCCTTTACATGAGGGCAGGATGAAAACAAGCGATTTGTACTAATTCCTTTTTTCCTCCAATAAAAAAAAGATTCGTTCGTTCGTTCGTTCTGTGTGTGTGTGTGTGTGTGTGTGTGTGTGTGTGTTTCGATCTTTGTCTCACTCTGTCTCTTTTTTTCACTCTTTCTATTTCTCCCCCCACCGCTCCCTTTCTGTTCATCTCTCTCTCCAGTCTGTCTCTTTTTGTTTGTTCACTTTAAAAATAAAAAAAAATAAAAAAAGTGAACAAACAAAAAGAGACAGAGACTCTCCCTCTCTTTCTCTTTCTGTCTCTCTGTGTCTGTCTGTCAGTCTCAGTCTCTGTCTGTCTGCCTCTCTCTCTCTTTATCTCTCTCCCTCTGTCTCTCTCTCCCACTCCCTCTCTCTCTCTCTCTCCCTCTGTTTCCGTCTGTCTGTCTCTCACCCTTTCCTTCCTCCCCCCACCCCCCGCCCCACCCCCTTTTTTTAGATTCCAAAAATGATACTTTTACATTTATAGAGGCGATCATGGGTGTGATGTATGAATGCTGATCAACAATCTCGGTAATCAAGTTCGGATACCTGACGCCTTCCGCCCCTCCCCCCCCAAAACCCCCTTCCCCCTGCCCTCACCCCTCCCAACCCCCACCCCCTTTCAAAAAAAAAAAAAAAAAAAAAGACCACGTCCGCTCCACACGCAGTCAGGCATGGAAATAGAGTGGGGGGTTAAAATACACACCTCTTTTTTTTGTGGTTGTTTTTACTCGCACAAGGGGGTGCTCGCTCACCTCAGCTCAGCGGCAGCAGCAGCAGCAGCATCAAATGCTGGCATGATTCCATTTCCCCGAGCCTAAGGCCTCATTTACCTGGGCGCCGACCCAACCCGACCACCACGCGGGTCGACGCGGGCTGGACGACAGCCCCACACCCACCCCCTCTCAAACCCCTCATCCCCCCCCTCCCCCCCACTTCCACCAAAGCCCCTCCCTCACCCCACGGTCTCCTGCTCGCACGGGTGTAATTGGAAATGATGATTCTGGCATCGATGCTGTCGTTGACACCTTCGTTATCAGTTTTGAAAAAAAAAAAAAAAAAAAAGACAGAAGAGAAAAGAGGCAGAAAAAGAAAGGAAGAAAAAGAAAAAAAAAAAGGAATGGATGAAAGACTGATCGCGGTGAAACGTTAAGGGTGTTGCCCCCCCCCCTCCCTCACCCCCCCCCCCCCTCCCAGACACATCCACACTCACACCCACACCCACATCCACACACCCCTTGTGTATGTGTGCGCGCGCGCGTTCACTCCCCTCACCCCTCTACCCCCATCAGCCCCGGATGTGATTATTGTCGGTAAGAAAAACAAAACTCACGTAGACAGACAGACAGACAGATACATACATACATACATACATGCAGAATCCTGGTTGGAGGGGGGGGGGTACACTTGCAGACTGTGACACCGGGACAGTGTTTCCCTCATCTCACCGGTAACCAACAGCGTTTCATCTTCTCCCCTGACAAGGGATGGAGGGGTGGGGGGAGAGGGGGGGGGGATGAGCGGTGGGGGAGACAGGGGGGGTGTATGGAGAGGGGGTGGTTGGGGGTGATGTGGGTGGTGGTGATGAGAGAAGGTGTGTGTGGCGGGGCATGGGGGATGGGGGAGGTGGGGGGATACCAGGGCGGCTGTCATGCCATTATTCTAGAATGTCCATTATTCAAAACCTCTCACTGAAATCATAAGCGTCAGGTGTGCTTGCACCCGTTGGAGGTATACTGCTATAGGTGTACAGTTATAATACAATTGTGAGGGGTCTTTCTGAAATGTTGGCCAGGACAGACAGCTTTTCTAACGTTTCGTTTTCGAAAGCAAATGAAGAAGAAAAAAGTACCCTCTGTAGGAAATGGTTTTATGTATAAGCTCATGTGCGCGGACTTGCACACAAAACTAAACACGACCCTCTCTCTCTCTGTCTGTCTGTTTGTCTGTCTGTCTGTCTGTCTCTATCTATCTATCTAGTTCTATCTATCTATCTATCTATCTATCTATCTACTTCTCTGTCTCTGTCTCTCTCTCTCTCTCTCTCTCTCTCTCTCTATATATATATATATATATATATAGTTCTCTCTCTCTCTCTATTTATCTATCTACTTCTCTCTCTCTCTCTCTATCTGTCTATCTATCTACTTCTCTGTCTCTCTCTTCCCCCTCTCTCTCTCCCTTTCTATCACACACACACACACACACACACACACACACACACACACACACACACACATCTACACGCATCACGATTTCTCAACCACTCAGTCATCATTGTCATTCTCTCCTCCGCCTCCTCCTCCTCCTCCTCCTCCTCCTCGTCGAAGTCGTCCACCCCCACCCACCCGAACACCCCCCTCCCCCATCTCCACCCCACCCACCCAGCCACCCACCCTACTCAAGTGAGAAGCGTCCGACCAAATGTAATAGTTACGCATGGCTGGCGCTCACGCACACTGACTGTCAGGGCTGAGGGAGGTGTGAGAATTGACAGGTCCCCATCAAAGGGAGAAATAGACCCGTCCGTCTTTTCGGCCGCCACACTCATCTTATTGACTCGGCCGCTATGTAATTTAACACGCCAGCAAAAAAAAAAGAAAGAAAAAAAAAAGGGGGAGGGGAGGGGGGGGGACCGTTGGGCCTCGATCCTGATCAAGCCTCTCTTTCTCTCTCTCCCTCTCCTCTCTCTCTCTCTCTCTCTATTAGAGTCGCGCGAACTGACGAACAAACGGCCAGCGTCAGTGTTTGTTCAGTGTCTGCCGATGACAGACCTTTTTCTGTATACGACCAGAGTCAGTCATTGCTGGCCTGAAAGGAAATCCTTCTCTTAAAACAGGGCTTCATCTTTTTTTTCTTTTTTTTCTTTTTTTTTTTTAAGCTCACCCGTGCCTGAGAACAGCGGAACGGTTAATCATGTTGTTCCCCGTTTCCAGTTCCGTTCCTTTTGTGTTGATTTGGGATGGGGGTGGGTGGGGGGGAGGGGGGTGGATGGTGGACGGAGGTGGTGGTGGTGGGAGAAATTCAAAAAGAGGGCTGGTGAAGGGTTTAGGTTGTGTGTGTGTGTGTGTGTGTGTGTGTGTGTGTGTGTCTGTCTGTCTGTCTGTCTGTCTCTCTTTGTGTGTGGAGGGGGGCGGGATGTCCATTCTACACACGCTCGGGGGATCTTACGTATCACATGAATTCATCATGTAATTTCGCTTCATAATAGAATTTTATTTCCTGACGATGCTTACCACTGAGACATTCAAACCATTTACCTTCTTAATAAATCACCAAAGCCTACAGTGATTTACGAGTAAGTAAATTTTTATTGACATGTGTGGCAAATTTTTTGTTTCTTTAATCTTAAAGATATATGTTATCAACATATTTTGATATCTTCAATTCAAATTTATCCCAAGGATAACTAGAATAATGAACATCTTAAAGAGCGATCAGTTATACCCCAAAGTAACAATGAAAAATTGTGTGCAGTTCCCGTTACTTTTTATCATGGTATTTTGATATTCCACAAAAAAGGTATCTTTTAGTGTGATTTTTGGAGCCAGTTGCATTGCTCGGACGGAAGAGCCTAGTATGGTCGTAACCCGCTACAAACTGTGTGTAGTATGGAACTGACCAATGGCGTAGTTCGGTCAACGTAGGCATTTAGTCACGTGTAACTGGTTCAAAAGTTAGAACCAAGCAATGCAACTGACTCTCTGGACTTCTGTGCATTAACAAAATATTCAGTTCCACTAGATTTTTTTTCCTACTTGTTCTGTCAGGTTCAGACACTCTGCTCAGTCTCGCCTTAAGTTGCATGTACCTCGTCCAAATCTTCATCTTTTTAAGTCCAGCCTAACATACAGCGGGGGAACGTATTGGAATAATTTACCATCACGTTTAATTAAAAAATATAACTAACCACAACAACTTTAAGCAAAATCTAAAAATGTACCTATTTACAAAAATTGACGTCACCTGAAATCCAACATTGCTTTCGACAATTTGTGGGTTCCCTCTCACTCTCTCTTGAGTGGGTGCATTTGTGTGTGTGTGTGTGTGTGTGTGTGTGTGTGTGTGTGTGTGTGTGTGTGTGTGTGTGTGTGTTTCATGATTTTTTTTTTCTTTTCTTCTTCTTCCTTTTGTGGAATGGCTTTGAATGGTGAAATAATCGTGTATTTTGACTGTGTTTTGATTTTGTGCTCATTTTCGCTTTTTTAGCTTTATTCCCTCTTTAGGGCGAGGGCTTGATGTAAAAAAGCATGTTACTTGCTTATCTATTACCCTCGATAATAAAGATTTTGTCTTGTCTTTGTCTTGTCTTGTCTTGTCTTAAATCATTGAGACATAAGGAGGAAGGCTGTAGAATGGGCAAGACGCTTATCTGTCCGTGGGAGGTCTGGGTTCGATTCCCGCTCTCACTCTGTCTCCCAAGTTTGACTGGAAAATCAAAGCAGAATCAAAGCAGAACAATTTGCCTTTTTTTTTCTCCAGACAGTAGTAAACTTCTTCTTCTTCTTCTTCGTTCGTGGGCTGCAACTCCCACGTTCACTCGTATGTACACGAGTGGGTTTTTACGTGTATGACCGTTTTTACCCCGCCATGTAGGCAGCCATACTCCGTTTTAGGGGGTGTGCATGCTGGGTATGTTCTTGTTTCCATAACCCACCGAACGCTGACATGGATTACAGGATCTTTAACGTGCGTATTTGATCTTCTGCTTGCATATACACACGAAGGGGGTTCAGGCACTAGCAGGTCTGCACATATGTTGACCTGGGAGATCGGAGAAATCTCCACCCTTCACCCACCAGGCGCCGTCACCGTGATTCGAACCCGGGACCTTCAGATTGACAGTCCAACGCTTTAACCACTCGGCCTATTGCGCCCGTCGACAGTAGTAAACATTTCAAGTTATATCTGACACGAAAACATGAAGACAAAAAAAACTGAAAACATCGATAACAACAACAACAGCAACAACAAGAATAAGACGTTCAAGAAAAAAA
>NC_134879.1:54645855-54670855 GCF_041734735.1 Babylonia areolata | reverse complement strand
GTTTCACTTCAGTGTCTTTGTTGAAGATGATCGAAGCAGAAGAAGGACGAGTTTCACTGATTTGTCGATGCTTGTCGAAGCAGAAGGTGTTGGAACCCCCGTGGGATCGTTTTACACGTGCCTTTTGATTTGATCCTTCACCATCTGCCCGTCCGTTCCCACGATGGGACTTTGCTTCATCTTCTCCATTACAAGGTGTATTAAAATAACGGCCCATAAGCTCCAGAAATTTCGTACTAATAAAGTTCCTCCAACAGCTCAAAACGACGTGTTTTACTTTTTTTTTGTTGGCTTTTTTGTTGTTGTCTTTTTGGTTTGTTTGTATTTTTGGTGTGTGTGTGTGTGTGTGTGTGTGTTTGTTGTTTTTTGCACCAGTAAGTATAAACAGTAAATAAAGTATAGTAAATATCGTTCCTTAGAATGAGACACACGGTATACAAATTCAATCCAAGGTCACTTGATTACTGCACGTCATTATTGGCTTGCACACAGACAAAGAAAGGTGTAGAGTAACAAACCATTATAGTTTCCCAGAATAAAGAAATTAAAGTCCGTTTTTACATCCCTCATTTGACTAGTGACAAACAGCAGCAATAAGAGAAGAGAGAGAAGTGGGCTGTCTTTGTTTCGAGGAAGAAAAGTTAGTGAATTGTTAACTGTTTACAATAAGCCCATGGACTTATTACTTGTGTGTGTGTGTGTGTGTGTGTGTGTGTGTGTGAAAAATATTTCTAGAGTCTTTAATAGTTCAAACATATGTGCCCATCTTTTGAATGCACGTCATTGTATTGTATTGTATTGTATTCTAAGGTATTGTCATAACATATTTATCTGTGTGAAATTCACGCTGCTCTCCCCTGGTTGAACGCAGCACCACAGCGCACCATTGATTCTCTGTGTGTGTGTGTGTGTGTGTGTGTGTGTGTGTGTGTTTATTTTCAAAAGTGTATTTTTCTACAGAATATTACCAGGGACACAAATTTACGTTTTAACGCTGCGTTCCATAAAGTGACGATAAATTGCAAGTCTGTACAGTCTATCGAATAATTTATCTTCAAGCCTGTTCCACACAGCTGCTCGCAATTTGTTGTTCTTTTATTATCCTAAGCAATGGATTTAGGTTAGCTGATTGTTGTCAGCAATTGATGCTGAGATAGTGTTCTGTTTATGCGCATGCGCAATGTTTCAGTGGAGTGTGTAATACTTATTCATTATCAAATATCTCGAAGTGTTTATGTATGTGCAGTGATGGAGAGCCCTGGTTATGCATCGTGATTATATTTGTTTTGAAATAATGTATGTCCGATATAATAGAAATTTAGCGAATAAGTTAGGAAAAATCATGAGATGACGTTGCAAAAGAGCAGACGATCAGCAAGTTCTCTATATGACAACTGAAAATGTGCAAACGTCACACACACACACACACACACACACACACATTTGCTTCCAGATGTGGAAAATACCCTGGCTACTCTACATGTCTCCATTTCTATGTGTACAAAACAAAGGAACAGGCTAAAAACTTGTTTCTACCGGTCAGATGTGCAAAAAAAAAAAAAAAAAAATGTTCAGTTGAATTGCAACTGACGTAATTATGTTTCATATAATTACCTTTGATTAAAAATGATCTGTTGCTATGCACATCACTCACAAAATCTCTTTTTTCAAATGTTTTTACTCAGACAAAGGTTTGCGGATACAAAATTTGTATACTTTGTGCATTCGGAAGTAAAGACATGATGATGTTCCAAGTACTGCCAATTCCACAGCACCAAAATGAAGGCAGAACAATACATATTCAAGGACATAATGATTTCCATGGTGACATTGTATGGCGTTATCTTGTACCATACATGTGTATAGTGCCCTTTTTTTGTGCAAGTGTGTTATGTTCCATAGTTATGTTTCATTATTACATTTGCATAAAATGAATACGTACTTATCCACATCACAGACTTTCTTGGCAATATTTCTCCCGTGATACCCAGAAATAGGGGTTAAGAGGCAAGGGTTATGGTGCCATTACTTCAGTATTTGGCTCCGCTACAAATGATGTGAATATTTTTTTTTTTAAGTAAAAAATGTGTTCCTGGTTGTCACTGATGCAGCCAGATTTCGTGTTTTTTTTGTTTGTTTGTTTTTGTTTGTTTTTGGTTTTGGTTTTTGGGTTTTTTTTTTTGTTTTTTGTTTTTTTGTTGTTGTTTTTTAATTTTATTATTATTATTATTAGCATTTACGCCAAATCTTGAAAACAAGCCCTTGGCGTTTACAAATAGAACACACACGTAAATATTAAAAAGGAAAAATTGAACACAAGATACCAAACATTATCAAAAATTGTTCACACCCCCCCCCCCCCACACACACACCCACACACACACACACACAAGCACACGTGCACGCCGTGACACACAAAAGTCATAACACACAATCATAAACAGTACACAATCAAAAACACAGGCAACAAATTATAAACGGAAACTAAAATGTGTCGTATCAGTATTAGCACGGCACAGGAAATTCTTCCATCCAGATTTGAAGTCAGCTGACCTTCTAAAGAACGAAGAAGATGGACATGAGAGTAACGATTGTGACTGGTACACTCAACGAACAAACAAACACATATATAACAATATGAATTATTCGTTCTGCTGCACAGTCATTACACGCGCGCAAAATTCACAGCATATTGACCGTTCGATTTCGTTCAAAAACGTCGGCGCAATACGTAAGCCATTATAAACTGATTAAAAGAGACCGCTCTCACTCCCATTATTGACTCTGACTCCATGCACGCCAACCTACGCCTGGCTGGACATCTGCCCGCAAACAGCCAGCTGGACAACTGTGCAGAAGAACATGATGAATGTTAACTTTTGCCAACGGGTACCCACAAAATTCCTAAGCGGTTGTTGCAACACCCGACTGATTATTTTCCCTCTCCAGTTTGCAACGGTGCGCTCCCCTTCAACTCAGTAGGGGTGAGCCCCCTTTGCACCAGCAGGGGAGAAAATTCGCGGCGTTGGAGCGATGGTATCGGCCAGTTGGTTCTCTTGCATGGGAAGAATTCATTGTGATGGGAAAGATGACAAACTCTCTCCTGTTGCCTTTCTTCACAGAACCCTTCACGCCGCGTTTCTCGCTCGTTTAAAGGTGAATTGGACACAAAACACCTGCTGGAGGCACCTCCTTTAACGCTCTGTTACCTGCAGGAGTGGAGAGGGGTGTGGGTGGAGGTGAAGGGGGAGGAGTGGCAGTGCGTGGCCTGTGAATCCCTGCCAACATTGTCTAAAAATAGACTTGTTCGGTTTCGTTGTTTATATCCAGTGAACTTTGAGTGGCTTATATTCAGCGTACATTGACCAAATTTTTTTAAAAGTTTCATGAAAGGCTCTTTAGATCCCTGTCAAGCTAAATACATGACCATTGATTGGTATTTCAAACAGAGCAATAGCATTCTATTCCAATATGACTGTATGGATGTGAAGTGCTAATTCTGTTTGAATTGTTAAACATCTAAATATACAGGCTGTACTTCCATTTTTTGTATTCCTTATTTTTGGCTTGTGGAAATCTGAAATGATGCTAACAGATGGTGATAATCACTGAATAGAGTCAGTCTCCGGGACATAACGTTTCCGACCAACAGACTTTTCTTTGAAAATCAGTGGGGCTGGGTTGCAAAGCGAGCTTAGCTAAAGTTTGCTTTGCGTTAAGACTTCCTAAGTCTACACTAATTCAGTAGACCCGGCGCTGCTAAGCTCGCTCACTCATGCAACCAAGCGCAAAGTATTAGTATTGTTAATCTTTCTTTGTGGCTGCAAGTTCAGCACACATCCCTATTATAAGAGTACGCCTCATAAGCTCCTGTCTGCTGTTTTAATGTTGGTTGCTGTATTGTAGTGTCCTTAACGAATAGAATTTGTACACGTACTTTCCTGAAAGCACGATTCAGAACCTTCTGCTTCGTTTTTAGTCAGAAAGACGATGTTATCATTTAGGGAGTGTGAAATACAGTAAACCCTTCCCTTTATTTATCCAGTTACCGAAATTTATCGTACAACTCGTTCACTTTCCCAAGCGAAAAGTAAATCACATTTTGGACAATTAGTTATAAAACCATCCGAAGGATTTGGAAGTACAATTCACAAGCGAGTCAGTCTGGACAAGAAGATAATTATATCTTAATTTAGCAACACGTCCAATAGATCTATTTCATCCATATTTTTAATAGAGTTTTCATTTCCGAAAAAGATTTTCTGCTCAGTGTTTATGTATTCATTTTTCTTTTTCTTTTTTTCTTTTTTTTTCTTCTTCTTTTTTTCTTAGCATTGTATTGTTCCTGAACGAATAAAAAAAAGAATTCTTTAAACCCAACCCAGCGCAGGACGGCAGCAGTTCGACGACAAGGGAGAGAAGCAGTCCTCGCTCTGATGAGCACCGCCGATCCTCCCTCCCTTGCCGACACAAAGCTGGCGTCGGCGCTTTGAGGCTGTTTGTTTAACGTATCATTAGCATTGTTACCTGCCCCTCCCGCACCCCACTCTCTCCCTTGTTTGCCCCCCCCCCCTCTGGAGGGGCCCCGGTCAGCGAGCTGTTTTCTTCCCCCTCTGTGGTTACGGGCCTAAAGGGAGCTAATCAAGCTGCTGGACACCTCATGATAACACGGAGGGTGCGTTGACCCAAAACATCCTTCTTCTTCGGGTGTTTGTGTGTGTGTGTGTGTGTGTGTTTTGTTGTTGTTTGGGGTGTTTTTTTGTGGGGATTTTTTTTGTTGTTGTTGTTTTTTTTATTTTGTTTTTTCCCTGTTTATATTCAAGAAAAAGAAAAGTGCAATTCCTAGACTTCACGCTTACTGTTTGAATTGCTGTGCTAAATACTCCCCCATTTTCTGTCTGTCTGTCTGTCTGTCTGTCTCTCTCTCTCTCTCTCTCTCTCTCTCTCCATTCTCTCGTATCATGTTGGGGAAACAGTTGTCGATGCAGAAGGATTTATGACGCAGATAATTGCGGGCTAAAAGGAGTTTAAGATTGTTTTCAATTAAACGACACCCGATCAAGCACGGTTAAAAAAAAATTGTTGTGGGTTTAAAATTTACCTTAAAGCATTAAAACACGAAAAACAAAACAAAACAAACAAACAAACAAAAACAACAACAACCCAACAACATCAACATCCTTGCATTAGCTATAAAACAAATGCACAATACAAACAAAATGGCACCGTAAAGGCCGAATAATATCAAAACGGCTTCACAGCCAGGATGTTTCCTTCTTTCAAGCTTATAAAAAAAGAGACATGACTCGAATGGCACACCACAGGAAAGCTCTCGTAGAATCAGTAGCATATATGTGTGTGTGTGTGTGTGTGTGTGTGTGTGTGTGTGTGTGTGTGTGTGTGTGCCCCTAATTAGTATCATTGATATCATATAAACCTTGCTACACCTAGTAGTTCGTCACACGGCACACTTTTACCTTTACCGTTGTTCAGATTGCACGAGACGATGGAGAGAAAATTAGTCTTAAAAAAACAACAACAAAAAAACCAACCGAATACATAAGTTTTAGTCCAAGACAAATACAGATGATGTTGTGTGTGTGTGTGTGTGTGTGAGAGAGAGAGAGAGAGAGAGAGAGAGAGAGAGAGAGAGAGAGAGGTTTGTAGCTTTATTCCTCTCGTGATTTACATTACGGATTGTTGAACTTTGGGTGTTGAAGGTCTTATCACCGGAAGTGGAAGAGATGTCAGAGTTAAAATGGCTACGCGTGAAATCAGGACTTAATGCGGGCAAGTTCTGGAATTTCATGGTCAGGATATATTTATACTTTTGGGAGAGAGCGGTGATTCAATATGTTTATACATTGACACAACATAGCATTAATACTAGCGAGGTTTTGATTTCTTTTTTTTATCATCTGAACAACGTTAATATAATCTGTTATGAAATCTGCAAACTCAATTTATTACAGCCATCATTCTGGATGTTTTTTGTTTTTGATTTTTGTTGGGTTTTTTTTTCGGTTCCCATGTTCTCAAGTTAACTTGATTATATCTTGTTCCAGTTTCAGAGTCTTCTTCAAGCAATATGTCACTTCGTATGGATGTATCCAAATAGGTTTCGACAAACCAGCTAAACTGTGGCGCTTGTGCTCCGGAAGAATGTCAGTATGACAGCGGCAACAGTCGTACCATTATTTGAACATAATCCTGTTTCTTCCTCTGCCTGTCCACTGACATAACACCTGAATTCACTCATGTTCCCTGGTGGCCCGGAGGACGCTCAAAACACTGAACCAATTGTTGCTCCGTCTGCTGGGATTCGTTATTTTGTATTTGTATTTGTATTTCTTTTTATCACAACAGATTTCTCTGTGTGAAATTCGGGCTGCTCTCCCCAGGGAGAGCGCGTCGCTATACTACAGCGCCACCCATTTTTTGGTATTTTTTCCTGCGTGCAGTTTTATTTGTTTTTCCTATCGAAGTGGATTTTTCTACAGAATTTTGCCAGGAACAACCTTTTTGTTGCCGTAGGTTCTTTTACGTGCGCTAAGTACATGCTGCACACGGGACCTCGGTTTATCGTCTCATCCGATTGACTAGCGTCCAGACCACCACTCAAGGTCTAGTGGAGGGGGAGAAAATATCGCCGGCTGAGCCGTGATTCGAACCAGCGCGCTCAGATTGTCTCGCTTCCTAGGCGGACGCGTTACATCTAGGCCATCACTCCACTTATCTTGTGTGTTCTCAGACACTTGTGGTGTGTATTCTTGATCATTCGTGTTGTGTGTTCTCAGACACTTGTGGTGTGTATTCTTGATCATTCGTGTTGTGTGTTCTCAGTCATTTGCATTCGGTTGTTGTGGAAGGACTACTGCTTTGCGCTGCTGCTGGGACTGTATCCATAGTCCCTATCCGAAACAATGGGATGTTGTCTGTGTGGTTAGCAACAATGAATTGAAGACTTTTCTTTCTTCCGTGGTCCTTTCGTTGATATAGAAATTCAATCTGTAATTAAAACAAAACATTTTTAATGACAAAATCTTGAAACACGCGTTTTCTCCCTTCATTTACACACACACTCGCGTGCGTGCGCGTGCACACACACACACACACACACACACACAGAGAGAGAGAGAGAGAGAGAGAGAGAGACTGTGCTTGCACTGTTGTTTTCCATGTCCGATTCTTCGCCCCAAGGGCCTGCAAAACCAGAAGGATATCGGAAAGACTTGACATCAAACTTCCCAGCACATCCCGTACAGAACCTCACGTAAACAGCAGGCACCAGCAGTTGGGCGGTTGTGGGCCAATCAGGAACAATCAGGGCTGAAGTCCACTGCCTGATGGGGCTCGAACAGGGAGCAATTACTCTATCTTGTTATCGGTGAAGCCGGGACGCCTGACTTTTCAGGCTGGTGATCCACGGGCATTGTTGGCCCACAAAAGTGCCCCGCCACGACCATTCGCCAGGCCGGACAACTCGCACGGCCCCGCGCTGCACGGGTTGCTTCCCTTGTTAGACGCCACTGCCATAATGACAGGGCAAGATGGCCGACGTGGAGAGGGAGAGCGGTAATTGGCTCAAGGCTTCTGACTGCTGGCTACTAGCGTGTGTGCAGCCACCAGAACCACCCCCCAGACCCCCACACACCTCCATTCTTCCCACGTCTTCTTCCGGCCCTCTTGTTTCTTCTTGCCTGTTTGCCTGTGAAAATCCGTAATGATAATGTCCGTTTGAAGTGAAGTAAGTGTGAGTACAGATTGCCTGCCTCCAATCGCTCCCTCCCCGCCCTCTTCCTTGTGGTGCACACCGTGTGGAGGTCCGGGGTCCCTTGTCCCGCGCCGCTCATCAACAGCAAGTGGTCGGCCTGCTTCAAGCTGTGCCGGCAGTTTGTGCAGCTCTTTGACCTCATTGTTCTCCGGCTCTCACCTCTTTGTCTACAACCGCTTGAAGCGAGTGGGGCGGTTGGGGTGGGCAGAACGCGGGAAGGTGGTGTCGCCTGGCCACGTCGTTCAAGAAGAGACAGAACGCACTGTGTGATTATCAGGCGACAAACGCCGACACTGAGCGTCCGTTGGTGTCACTGTCAGTTCCCCGCCTCTATGTGTGTGTGTGTGTGTGTGTGAAGACAGCTCCAGACACCCCGAGACGTCGTGGACACTGATCCGTGATAACATCTGCCTTCTTCAGAGCGGCTGTCACCGAGAGAGTGGGGGTCAGTGTGTGGTTATGATGAGTCAGGATGACCGGAAGACGTCCCCATTGTCTGAAGCTAGCGTCGTGGATCAAGAGTGCCGGGTGTCAAGACTGAAGTGTCCACCCATTTACCTTGCTGTACCCGTTCAATCGTGTTCCGTTACGGAAAAAGTAATAATCACACCGCTCAGTGAATCGTTTCAGAATGGACATGAAGTCCATGGACAGAGAGAGAGTCGGGGCAGGGGGGGGAGGGGAGCGGGGGGGGTGGGGGGTAGGGGGCGGGAGACAGAAACACACACACACACACACACACACACACACACACACACACACACACACACACACACACACACACAGGTGGCGCGCACATGTGCAGAAACGTAAATTGTGCCCCGGAAACCAGCAATGTTGAGTACCGAATGATAACTGTGTAGCTCTTACCTTAATTCGGTCTGGGAAATAAACAAATATAACGAATGAAATGTGATGATGCTGATTGCTGCTGTTGTTACTATTGTTATTACCAATGATTTTACACACATTCCATAGTTTTTTGTCGGCTATAGTTTTAAGAATAGTTGAATCATTCCTTGGAACCACCTCATATGTTACCACGTGGAAATGATATTTTTTATCCATTCCTTTTATTTTTGTACTCTGAAATAGTATACCCGGGTTTTGTTTGTTTGTTTTTTTGATATGCTGATAATTTCAACAGGAACATATAAATGGTGACATGAAGTACTGTGGGGATAATGACAGTCAGTTAATGACATCAGTGCTTGGAGCATAATTGTTTGGATATGTTTACGAACAGAAGTCATGTCTACGAACAAGCTCAACAGACTCACAGAAAAAGAGAGTGCTCTCGGGCAGACTCTGTCGTAACAGTTCTCGCTATCATCATCATCATACTTATTGAAACAGATAACCCACGGTTCTGTTTCAGAGAGTTCAGATCCTCATTCAAATCGTACACACTCTGTCTGTCTCTCGCAATTCTCCCCATCATCATCATCATCAGCATCATTGTCCACGCTTATCAGCAGGGCAGTTAAAAGTTCCCCCTCACTACCGGTGACAGCGTTGTTAAGCCTCTGACTCCATTCTTCAGCAGTGGCGGGCAGTTGTCTTGCTGGTGACACAGAAACAAAATGGCCGCCCCTCCGCTTCCGTTCACCGGGCTTCCGTAGCTGGGAGCGCAACAATTTTCAGGTTGGCTACCCCAAGCACGGCAATGGGCTCCGACAACATAATGAGCACCGAGCGATTGCACAAGTAAAGCTTGCTGAACGACAAAGGGCGATAATTTGTTATCTCCCCCTTTCCCGCCCACTGAGGCGGCGGCTATTATCTAAATGTAGCCATCTTCCCTCTCCCTCCCTTCCTCCCTTCCTCGCTGCCTGGAGCCGGGGGTAGTCACCCCGTGTTTAGTGCCCGCTCGATGAGGTCCTCTCCGCAGGGGTGCTGTGCTAGCAGAAAGGGGATGGGGTTTAGCGGTAAGTAGAAGGGTGGATGGGGACGGGTGGGAGAAGTGGAGGGTCCACCCCCACCCCCCCACCCCCTCTACACACACACACCTCCCACCTCCTGCGGGCACCCCCTAAAAAAAAAAAAAAAAAAAAAAAGAGGGAGGCAGCAGCTGCAGAAGGATGGGAGGAAAGGCGTGTGTTTGCTGTTGCGTGTGATATGTTGTGTGTTGGTAGTCTCTTTCGTGTTCATCTCCCTGTGTTGATTAACGTGTTGCTGTTTGGCTCTCCCATTCGTTTCAAAGAAGACAAGACAAGGAAACAGATATTAAGAAAAAGAAAAAGAAAAGAAAAAAAAAGACGTCGGTGCGTTTATTAATGTTCCATTCAGGTGCGTGTGTCTGTGTCTTGCATTGTATTGTGTTGTATTTTTAGCCCGCTTGCTGCATTGTGCTGCATTGTTTTGTATTGTACTGTATTGTGTTGTGATTCACTCTTAACCCCTGCCAAACCTGGGAATGAACTTCGCGAAACGCAAATGGAAGGTCGACAAACTTACCACCAAGGCTACCATTCCATTTTCCTCATTTGCCATCATCATGTACGGTTTATTATTATTATTATTATTGCTGCTGCTGCTACTGCTACTCCTACTGCTACTACTACTACTAACTTTGTTTAAAACCACACCCTCACGAAGACCTAAGGTTGATCTCCCTCTTTCAGAGTCTCCCCAGAAATATCAGTTTCCTTAATTCAGTCACCATTAACTCCGCAGATAGATAAACTATCCACCTTTCTCCTAGAAAGCTTTGATCGCTATTCAGGGTGAACAATCATCATCTCCCCTGAAATAAAAAAAAAATTGTTTCCCTTTCACACACAATCCCAATAGGAGAAATCCTTAGGCTCCATACTTTCTTCGGAAAAAGTCAAATGGTAATTTTGAAAACTTCAACTCCCAGGATACAGAAGAAGGAGAAGACAGATAACCCGAACAAGAGTAAGAGGTACAGCAAGGACTAGGACAAGAAGAAATTAATAATAGTAATAATAATAATAGTTATGGGGAAGAATAAAACAGATTACACACCAACCACCTTTGACCATTTCAAACTACCCTTTAATACCTTTGAATATTAAAAAAAAAAAAAATTGTTCCATAAGCGCAATAGGAGACACAATCGAGCGCACGCTAGATCTGCCCTATGTAGTCTTAGGAGTGCACCATATATAGATCTGCCCACGGTAGCTTTTAGCATAAATCCAGATGGAAAGAACATTCTTCTTCGTGTTTTTCTTCTATTAGGCCAATTACTCTGGTGATAATAAATTTAATCTCATGTTAATATTGATATTAGCATTATTTTACTATATTATGTCCTGTTTGTTTATTTGTTTTATTTCATTATTTCATTACTTACTGTTTATGAATGTTATCTGATACAATTGATAATATGGTTCATCAGCCGTCATGATAAAATTGAAGTGCAACGTTGTGAGCACAGTATAAGCTTTAAGCTTGTTGATGCTCTTTTGTCATTCATTGCATTGTAATCATGTGTATTGTTGAATAATTAAAGATTATTTAAACCAATTTTAAAGAAAGAACTCAAACGGGTGTGTGTAGGCAAGTCTGGTCGACTGTTTGGGAACAACTTGTGGTTAAATATATAAGTGATGGATATGGGGTGGCGCGTCCGCCTAGGAAGAGAGAGAATCTGAGCGCGCTGGTTCGAATCCCGCCGCCGATATTTTCTCCCCCTCCACTAGGCCTTGAGTGGTGGTCTGGACGCTAGTCATTCGGATGAGACAATAAACCGAGGTCCCGTGTGCTCTGGAGAGGAGGGGAGGCGCTGTAGTGTAGCCACGCGCTTTCCGTGGGGAGAGCTGCCCGAATTTCACACAGAGGAATCTGTTGTGATAAAAAATACAAATGCAAATACAAATACACATTTTTTTTTTAATTAAAAAGGAGTGGGGCGAGGGGGTAGGGAGTGGGGGGCGGTGTTAAAGATTCCGTAGCCTTTTACGGCCGTCGGGGCAGTGGATTCCTATTCAGTGTGTCCAGGGCTCAGTATCGGAAGACCACGGGACCCAGTGCTCCCATTCCACCGTTTTAACATTTCCCGACCGTCAAGTCCGGTAACTCAGTCATTCACTTCCTGAGTGGAGTGAGTAAAATGGGTGTGAACTGCCTTTGCCAAGGGACACAACACCATGCGGAAACGCTTCAGAAGTACAAACGTCTGACCCATCTGCCGCCACGGCACCCGCTTGTGGTGCCTCTGCAGCATGGCGATGTAGGGGAAGTAATCACGGCTCACTCTTCTTCTTCTTCTTCTGCGTTCGTGGGCTGCAACTCCCACGTTCACTCGTATGCACACGAGTGGGATTTTACGTGTATGACCGTTTTTACCCCGCCATGTAGGCAGCCATACTCCGCTTTCGGTGGTGCGCATGCTGGATATGTTCTTGTTTCCATAACCCACCGAAAGCTGACATGGATTACAGGATCTTTAACGTGCGTATTTGATCTTCTGCTTGCATATACACACGAAGGGGGTTCAGGCACTAGCAGGTCTGCACATATGTTGACCTGGGAGATCGGAAAAATCTCCACCCTTAACCCACCAGGCGCCGTCACCGTGATTCGAACCCGGGACCTTCAGATTGAAAGTCCAACGCTTTAACCACTCGGCTATTGCGCCCGTCACAGCTCATTCGAACAGAATTATCTATCGTTGGCAGTTTTGCTGCGATGTTCAGGTCTTTATTCATTTATTATCTATTTATTTTTTCGTCTATTCATTAATCCATATATCTATCTATATATCTGTCTGTCTGTCTATTGTAGTAAAACAATGAAATGAAAACCGCGTATCAATGGAATCCCAAACTTTTTTTTTTTTTTTTTTTTAGTATGAATGGGTTCCCAACGGTCAGTTCTGCTGAATGTAATCAATATTTGGCAAAACTTTTTTTTTTCAATATCAGAACAAACAAGAAAAAGAAGAAGGAAGGGGAGGGGAGGGGGGATTGTATTCGTAAAAGTTTGAGAATGTGGCTGCGCTCGAGCACGCGCGCGTGCGTGCGTGTGTGTGTTTGTGTAAGTAAAATCAGAAACAAAATGAAATATACTTTTAAAAAGAAAACTTTGGTATCTGTGTGTGTGTCTTCTCTTTGTGCTTTTATGTATGCCTGCACGAATGTTAGTGTGCATGTGTGCGTACGTATATTTGTCATGGACGCATGCGTTTATGCATTGTACACGACGGGCACAATAGCCAAGTGGTTAAAGCTTTTGGCTTTCAATCTGAGGGGCCCGGGCTCGAATGTCGATAACGGCGCATGGTGGGTAAATGGTGGAGATTTTTCCGATCTCTCAGGTCAACACATGTGCAGACCTGCTAGCACCTGAACCTCGTTCGTGTGTAAACGCATGCAGATCAAATACGCACGTTAAAGATCCTGTAATCCATGTCAGCGTTCGGTGGGTTATGGAAACAAGAACATACCCAACATACACCCCCCGAAAACGGTGTATGGCTGCGCACATGGCGGGATAAATAAATAAAAGTCACACGCGTAAAATGTTACATGTCTGTGTTTGTATGCATGCGTGCCTGAAATCTGATTGAATGACACAGGAAACGTATGATGAGCGCAAATGGCAGCCGTCAGTCGGCTCTACCCAGGTGGGCAGTTTACTGTGCAAATAACCCCAAGTTTGTAAAACGCTTAGAGCTTTGTCTCCGACCGAGGATAGGCGCTATATAAGTATGCATATTATATCATACAATTATGTTTGTACCTGCTTACGTGCATGTATGTGTATCTGAAAGAAAAAGGGAAGGGGGTAGTGGCAACGAACCTCCCCCTTACCCCCGTCCCCCCGCAAAAAAGGATAAATAAATGAATAAAGGAGTGAAGTAATTGTCTTACATGATCCTGATCACTTTATTGTGATTTTTGTTTCCTTGATAACTCTCTCCCTTCCACAAACATCGATGAAAACCATCAAATCTTCCGGTGCACTTATTCGTGCATCAAAACTAATAGGTGCGTACAGATCGCCTCACTGGTCATACCCAGACATGTTCAGGAGGCCATTATGGACGAATTACTGTGGTATCAAATTCTACAAAGAAAGTGTAATCTGGTGGAATAATATGCATACAAAAAGGCGGGTGGGGGTGCATTATTCCTCATTACCTTGCAACCCAGCCTTCTTTCCCTGCTATCGCAACGGGCTGTTTGCTTACCGGTAACAACAAGCGGAAACGGAAATGACAAAATTAACTCTTTACCGGAACAAAAAAAAAAAATGAAGAAGAAGAGGAGGAGGAACACCAGCCGCTTACATGCGCACGCACACAAAAAAGGAGTGGAAGCAAATTTCCGCTTTATGTTTCAATTTATTGCTCCTCCGCTCTTGAGCGTGTGTCCTCGGGCCAATGGCTGGTCCATCTGGATGGAGTGACTCCCCTTTTGTGTGAACAATGCCTGTCTCATATAATTTGTCCGCTGCACCGCCCATTCCGATTACTGTTTTCTTTCCTTTAGTTTCCCGTTTGCACTGTTCTGTCCATGCAACTGAGAAGCCGAAAATGAGGCAGTGGAGCATTGATCACCACTAATGTAGTCACAAAAGAAAAAGAAAAAGAAAAAAAAGGGTGTGGATATTTGCTCACACGGATCGCGATGGGGATGAAAGCGTCGCGTGGTTGCTCCGCTTGGGATAGTTTGCACAAAGCTGTGGGGTGATTCTGATGCCGATGATTTTTTTCTTTCTTTTTTTTTTTCTGCTGGTTCACTCCAATGGTGATCATTATATCTTTTTGGAGACTGGAAGGGGAATAGAGGGGTGGGGTGGGTGGTGGGAAAAATAGGGGTGCGGGGGGCGGAGAGGGGGGCTTAGGGAAGAGGTTGGGGAGAGGTCAGATTTGCTCTCGACAGAAGCAGCTGGGTTTGTGTTTGTTTAACTTGTTGATCTGGCCGTGTTCGCTTGTTTGGCTTGTACAGATCGAGACAGAAGGGGACGGAGCGTGTGGTTGGGAGAGGGTTGGAAAAAGAGTAACAGATATTACAGGGATAAGAAAAGAAGAGAAAAAAAAGCGAGGAAGAGAAGAAGAGAGTGTGTGACAATGTAGAGGAATACAGAAGGTTTGGAAACAAACAGTTCTTATGTTTCAATATCATGCTGTCAATCAGTGTCGCTGAGAGCTTTGGTATCCATGGTGGTTAACATTTCTGACAAATGCTACCAAGCCTGGAAACACAATATGATAATTACGTGAGGCATGCATAACCCTGTGCTGTACAACTGCTTTGTGGTAAAAGATGTGAAATAATTAGCGAATAGGTCAATTACGTACAAACGTAGCGAATAACCACGAACTGGTTGTTTCATACGGCGCCACGTTCTGAAATTATTCCGAAATCAATCAAATTCACCGATAAAAAAATAAAAAATAACGAAAGCAAATTAAACCTGCTGAATTGATACAGTACCCAGCTTCAGCTTGAAACATCCCGGTAATCATATAACCCACAGTACAAACTGGCGATCAGTCAAAGAGGAATCATGAATAGAAACTTCATTTCGGATTTGATACAAGAGCCGAGTTCATTGTTGATAGGTTTACGCGCTATCTGGGCCCAAAGGAAATGACCCCCCAGTCGTTGATGGAAAACCTCCCGTGCGCAGCCTCCCTACCCCCATCCCCCACACCAACCCCATCCCGTATTCAGGCGAGCAGCGGAGCTGGTCCTCAAAAGGACTGCCTTCACTGTAACCAGACCAAGGCGATCCCGTGTCGCCGCAATGAGTGGGAGGTATTGGCCTGCACATCGCGCTGTGGCAAGCTTCTGTTGACAACCAAGTGGCCACAATGCAGTCATATCCGGAAGAAAGCGGATCCTACCGGCACTGAAGGCGATCAGGCGGCAGGCCAAACTGCCCGCTTTCATTGATCATAACACAGCGCAGTTCCGCAGCCACGCACCCCTGAACGTGGGTAGACAATAATTGTCCATCCCCACCTCTCGTTCCCCGGGAGCTGAGCGCGCAAGTGATTACTGGGGGGGAAGCAAATTATGTGATTTTCTCTTGTAATTTATCGAGGCGCGAGTGACGGAGAGGGGCCTGGGCTAATCTGTCTTTGACACCGATACGTCCTACGATGTGGCTGGCCCTTAATTGGATGAGCGGCCAGGGGGATGGTTTGCCGGTACTCCCTGGCTGAGGCTTACTCGCAGACAGACGTTACAGGCCTGGGTCCCATCCCTGCCTCCCCACCTTCCCCATCCCCAACCTCCCCCTCCTCCATCCCCAACCTCCCCTTCCTCCATCCCCAACGTTCCCCCATCAGTTGTCTCTTTTAGTCGTGTGACAGAGAGGAGTCGTGTGTTCAACGTTCCATCGGTTTCAGGTTCCTCCTACTGGCAGGTCTCATTTCTAAAGCTGCGTGTTTCCGGCAGTTCTGATTTCAAAGACCAAGCTTATAAAGCCTTTTATTCTGAAACTTCTGTGTGTCTAAAGCATGTTCCAACCGCTCTTTTGAGTTTGACTTCCCATGTGTATCAAAGCTCTGCATCTCAAAGGTAATATTCCCTGAAGACCTTTTGTACTTATGGCGATGAAGTATACGTGCAGATTATTCTAAAGCCCTGTGTATCCAAACGCTTTCTAAAACAACCCTCCTCAAAGACGTGTTTTTTTGTGTTTTTTTCTAAACCCACAACTATTCAAAGGTTTGTCCCAAAGTCCACACTTTTTTTCCTTTTTACCACTTTTGATAGAATTATATCCAAAGGACTCGCTTCGAAAGCCGTATCTATTCCAAACTCTACGCTTCTAAAGCCGTTATTTGTCCAGAACTTTTTGCTTTTGAATGCACAAATACTGTGTAATTTGGCTTAATCGGTATTTTATTTGAAAATTTCACAACACGAATACATTTTTTTTCTAGGGTACAGTGCTCTTATGATAATTCCTGTCGATTTCACATTTGTCACACAGTTGCTTCCTAAAACGCGACGGCACATATCCATTTTCCAATTCTGAAACCACACGCATAGATGTGGGGAAATTTTCTGTTGGAAATCACTGACCTCGTCTCGACCTTGGTCAAAGGTTAAATGTCAAAGGTGCCACTGTGATAATTATCTGTAACTCAGGTCTTCTAAATGGTTTGAACGCAAAATATCAAGAAGATGAGAATGGAGGTTTCTATGTTTTTTTGTTTTCTTTATATGTGTATGTATCTTTTAAAGATATTTTTTGCTGCCTGGATAACTCCGAGGAAATGGGTTAGTCTACAGAACGTAATGCCTCCCGGAAGAAACAGGATACTATAGGTTGCTCTGGGGTGGCAGAAATCGATTATAATGATTATGATGATGATGACTGTGATTATGGTAAATTCGTCTTTCACTGAAGATCAGAATTACTATTTAAGGAGCAAACAAGTCGTATTAGAGTGCCATTCAAAGAAGAATACAGTCGTGATCTTCGTAGACAGACATTGTAGAGTTATTCGACGCCCTATTTGAAGCAAATTTTCTTCTTCTTCTCCTTCTTCTTCTTCTTCTTCTTCTTCTTCTTCTTCGTTCGTGGGCTGCAACTCCCACGTTCACTCGTATGTACACGAGTGGGCTTTTACTACGTGTATGACCGATTTTTATCCCGCCATGTAGGCAGCCATACTCCGTTTCCGGCGGTGAATCAGATTTTAACATCACCTCAGCTGGTATCTATAAGCCAGACGCCTGTCACGTTAGGTGCAGAACTTTCAGAACAACGCTACAATCAGGGAACCAAGACTCAAGCCCTGAGCAGTCTGATCTTGAGAGGGTAAGCCAGTGGGGCCTTAAGAGTCTACTCCTACGTTGCTTGTGGCAATCTGAACACGGCAGCTTCTGGCACAGGGTAATGCTTGTGGAGGGTTTGATGGATTTTTCATTTGACTGGACTGGACGGCACGAGTGTCACAGCATGCGCGCACACACACACACACACACACACACACACACACGCCAGTTTATTTGGTGTGCGTGTGTGTGTGTGTGTGTGCTTGCTTACGTACGTGCGCGTGTGTGTGTGTGTGCGCGCGCGCGCGACAGCGTCCACATTTCGAGCTAAGATTCGACAGTATCAGTGACTTCCCACCACTACAATCACTGGGCACATTAAAACACGAATCCCACACATACCTCTTCAATCTCAGACACCTGTAAGGGCTAATCTACAACCCTAAATAAACGCCCACCCATAAACTTCTGGGTACGCTTTGCCTTAAAAATGAAATAAAATAAAATAAAATAAATTAAAACCCTGTGTTGAGATCAGTCAACACAGCCACAAAGGGCCAGACACCGGCAGTTAATTCTTCATTTAAAATCAATCGAGTCCGCCCACTGCACCCTGTTGCTCCAGCGCGAGCAGCGCGCCACCAGTGGAAGGGGGCGATAAATTGTCGCACCCAACAAAAGCGAAAGCCCTCCCCCCCCAAAAAAAAACGCACGGGACAAAGCCTCAAGCTTGGAAACGAAAACGGGTCTTAATAGTCCACCGGCCTCCTCCTCCTTTCCTCCTCCTCCTCCTCCTTCGACGGGATGCGACCGCTGGAAAAGGCTAAACCCGACACCTTAGGGCTCATGCGCTTGTCGAGACGAAGACAAACGGAATGCACGTGTGCCTGCTTCATCACGTGCTTGTCGACGACCCTGGCCCGCTCGCGCACGTTGTTCACCTGCAAGGTCCGTGCAGGGATGGGAGGGGGTGGGGTGTTGGGGGTGCGGAGGAGGTCAGCATGATCATTCGTCATCAGCTCGCACGCGACGGCCTGACGTCTTGGAGGAGGCTGAGGTGGCCCAAGTGTTCGCCAAGGCGGTGCGCTGTGGTCGGTGGGTGTTGGGGGGGACCTGTCATAACCATTCGTCTCTGACACGGCCACGGCGGCGGGTTCAGCTTGTGTGTGTGTGTGTGTGTGTGTGTGTGTGTGTGTGTGTGTGTGTGTGTGTGTGTGTGTGTGTGTGTGAGTGTGTGTGTGTGTGTGTTGGGGATGGGGAGAGGGAGGGAGGAGAGTAGAAGACGGTGGGGATTGGAAAGGCGAAGGGTGGGGGTAGGGAGGATGAGGAGTGGGGTCTTGCAATATAACTGATGTCAGGAGGATCTAGTATTGAGCTCTGTTATCATTTTGTTTTCCATTGCCTCGTTTAAAAAAACAAGTCAAGATCTATGGGACCACGACACGTACATCAGGGAGGTATTAGTATGCCAGACCTGCTTAGTATATGGCGTGTGATGATTATGTTGTGTGCATTGAGAAGATATTAGCACATCCACTTACCATCTCTAAAACTGCAGCTCCTTGTCTTTCTGCGCACTTTCTCCCTAACGTACTCTTCTGGTGCTTACGAATTTGGGATCAATGCCGAAAATGACAATAATTGTCATCATCATCATCATCACCATCATCATCATCACCATCATCATCATCATCATCATCATCATCATCATCACCATCATCATCATCACCATCATCATCATCATCACCATCATCATCACCTTCATCATCATCATCATCATCACCATTATCATCATGATAATAACTGATACGGACAAGACCCACATCAGAGTCACTCTCCTCCCAGCTCCTAAAACTCGCGTAAAGTTTAAAAGAACTGCTTTCCTAAATAAAATTAAAAACAAAAAACCTTTACAGTCAGCTTGTTCAGGGTTTGGGACATGTCTCGTTGAAGGTTACGTTGTTCTTCGAGGGGGTGAGTCCTGGATGTATGTCCGGGTGGAAGGTCCGTCTGGCGCCCAGGAACCAGTCGCATTGCTCGGACGGAAGAGCCTAGTATGGTCGTAACCCGCTACTAACTGTGTGTCGTATGGAACTGGCCAATGACGTAGTTCGGTCAACGTAGGCATATTGTCACGTGTAACTGTCCAAAAGTTAGAACCAAGCAATGCAACTGGCTCCAGGCTGTTAAAAAGGAGAGTGAAGTTCCGGGGAGGGGAGGGGAAATTCTGGCTTTGCTTCTAGCGCTCCGGGGAAACGTTCTTCTGGCATTCCGAGGGGCGAAGTCCTGCTCAAACGTGCAGATACTGAATCCTCACGTACTTGTGGATTATCCTTAACATGAATACATTGAATCATTTTATACTTGCGGATTCTGGACGAGTCTGTCCCAGTTTTTGACTGATGTATTAGGCGTTAAACCTAATTAACCAAGCAACTACACACTCTGTTGGGAAGAAAACACAAGAATTTGAATACCTGAATATCACGACCAATTTCAGAACACTGACAGAAGAAATCGCAGCAACACACACACACACACACACACACACACCACACACACACACACACACACACACACACACACACACACACACACACACATTATACGAAGAACGAAAACGTGTCAATGCATCATAAACCGAAACAGATATTTGTGATGATGTCTGTATGATGAACAGAAAGATGTAGATCGGAGAAGAAGGAAGCCGAGGGCGGGGACGCAATGAAGGAGACCTAGGTCACGTCTCTCTCTTGAAGATGGCGCCCAAGTCTTTCACTCCCTGTCTGCACGCGCTCTGCTCTCCAGGGAACTATCGCGAGAAAACGACTGATATACGTCTGCGAAACTCCACCAGAAGCTGACATTATCTTAGCAGCTCTCCATTATTGTATAAACAATATGAAACACGCGCCTGGGGTTTATGACTCTCCTTGCGACACATGGCCGGAATATTGTTAACTCCGGTCTCCCTGCTTCTCGTAGCAACGAGACTCGAGACAAATAGCGCGATGTGGTCCTTTGAAGTCTGAGCAATTCGATTTTCTTCTGCATTTTCTTTCTTGTCGTTTGTTTGTCGATTCTCACGCAGTACCAAGGACGCCTGGCCTGAAGCCTGTTTGCCATTGCGGTAAATACTTGGCACGAGAATCACATATATTGCTGGGTTTCGCGACAACCGAAGGTGTTCTGGAACCATTAAAGATGCCTGCAGCGCGGCCGCCTACGAGTTTCGTTGTGTGGGGACTGACCTTACACACACATCTTGTTAGAGGCTGTTTTTTTCGCTCGGGCTTCAAAAGAAAGACGAATTAATTTGTAAGTCTGGTTTGTTTTCGCTATCTAATTGTTTGTGTGCTTGTTTGTTTATTTGTTTTCTTTCGTTCTTTCTTTCTTTTCTTTTCTTACCAGACTCCAGTTAAGCTTTTATTTCCAAGAAGCAAGAAACAAGATGTATGTACTTCGTCTTAATGGTTGTGTGCCAGTGGGTGTAACCTACACATAAATTATGTCAGAAAACACTCACGTAGAGCATATATATCAAATGCAAAATACAAACCTTTCGTTTTACCAGTTACTGTTTGGGTTTGTTTTCGTTGTTTTGGGTTTTTTTTTTTGTTTGTTTGTTTGTTGTTGGGTTTTTTTTTGTTGTTTTGTTCTTTTCACATAAGTCTAAGGATTTCAGTTGTATTTACCTTTGTCAGAGGATTTCAGTTATATTCACCTACGTCCCAAGATTTATCTAGTAGGGGAACATTGTACCCAGGTGACCATGAGAGCATATTTGACCATTCTTGAAAGCGTGGGAGATGCGAAGAAGGTGTGAGGGAAGTATGATTCGTGCCCTCGAGATGAGAGAAACAAAAAAAAAGAAAAAAAGAAAGAAAGAAATGAGAGTATCAACCCACGCTTGCGAAGTGTTCACCAGCACACATGCGTCGGCAATATATTGCGATATAAAAGCCTCTTTTTAAGATCACTAGCAGGACTCCAGAATCCAGTGAATCGATTGAGATCAAAATGCCATGAAGTGTTATGTGTACGGGCGGATGAAGAGGGGCTGGGAAGAGAGGGAGGGGAAGGGCGGGGAAATTAATGAAACTTGAACGAAATGGAATGGTTTGAAAGGCGGGGGGGGGGGGGGGGGGGGTCGGTGAGTGGGCGTGTACCTGGGAGGGAGCCAGAGATCGCATTTCTACTGTCTGTGGAGGAGGCTAAGCCGTTATGGGGTAGGGGTGGGGGACAGTGAGGAAAAAGTGTGTGTGTGTATGTGTGTGTGTGTCTGTGTGTGTGTGTCTGTGTCTGTGTGTCTGTGTGTGTATGTCTTTGTGTGTGTGTGTGTGTGTGTGTCTGTGTCTGTGTCTGTGTCTGTGTGTGTATGTCTTTCTCTGTGTGTGTGTGTCTGTGTGTGTGTGTGTGTATGTCTTTCTCTGTGTATGTGTGTGCGCGCGTGCGTGTGTGTGTGTGTGTGTGTGTGTGTGTGTGTGTGTGTGTGTGTGTGTGTGTGTGTGTGTGTGTGTGTGTAAGGGAAAAAGCATGAACGAGAAAATTCCACCGTTACCTTTTCAGGGTGGTTGGGGAGGTTTTTGGTGTGTGTGTGTGTGTGTGTGTGTGTGTGTGTGTGGTGTGTGTGTGTGTGTGTGTGTGTGTGTGTGTGTGTGTGTGTGTGTGTGTGTGTGTGTGTGTGTGTGTGTGTGTGTGTGTGGAGGGGGGGGCGGTGGGGTGGGGGGGTGCTTGTCCTCTCTTCCATCACGCGACGCAGTCAGCAAGGTTTTAACCCGTGCTTGTTTGTCACCGCAAGTATCCAATATTGTATTGTATTGTATTGTATTGCATTGTATTACTTTTAATCACAACATATTTATGTGTGTGAAAATCGGGTCCCCAAAGTGCACCACCATACTTTTTTGTTGTTGTTGTTGTTGTTTTAAGTTCGCCCGCAAGTGCATTTGTTTTACAATCACAGTAGATTTATTTCTACAGAATGATGCCAGGGTCAAGCCTTTTTTTGTTTGTCGTATCATCCGAAAGACTAGCACCTAGACCACTACTTAGGGTCAAGAGGACGGGAGGAGTGTAAATCCCGTTCCGGTGAGGGATCCGAACTCTTGGAACCTTCCTTCCTAGTCGGACGCATTTACACGCGCGCGCACACACACACACACACACACACACACACACACACACACTACACACACACACACACACACACACACACACACACACACGCACACACACACACACGCACACATACACACGCACACACACACACACACACACACACACACACACACACACACACACACACACATTTCAATTTTCAAGTTTTGATTATCCTTTCACTCCTATTGGAGTATGAAGGATTACTGCAAAATAATCTTTTCATGCCCAGAACAAACATTTCCAAATACACAACAATGTCACATAAAAGTTGAGAAAACACAAATGTCTTTTAACTCCAAAAGTATAACTAGGCAACATTTGCGAATCTAATCATCTTACTTGCAGTTAAAATGACTTTTTTGCCTCCTTTGAGCATATTACAAAAATTAAAAACTGATTTTGGAGACAAGTATTTTTTAGGAACATATCTATTTCGTAACTGATCATAAATGGGGCATTCCATTATAAATTGAAACTCATCACCAATCACAGACATGTTACAAACCTTACAAAGCCGTAACTCTCGTGGTATGCACACACACACACACACACACACACACACACACACACACACACACACATTAACAGCAGCAACTAAGTTATTCGGTCCTGCAGCATCAGTTGGCTCCCCCTGCATGGCTATCTGTTATACACCGGTACATCCTGTTTACCTCCCTTGCCTAAACAAGTTCAAAGGCCGGGCCGGACAACCCCCAGAGCCGGGACCGTACACACGTTCCAGATGCTCTGGTGAAGGGGGCCAGCATCATCATCGTGGTGGGCACTCCGCGCTAATTACCCTGACAAACCTGCCGGTCTGTTGGGCCGGGACTTGGGGCCGGGGATAACATTATTGTTGCAGTAAATCTGGGACCACCAACATTGTACTGTAGTTCATACTACATACATACTAGTGTAGGTCGACGGTACAGAAGTATAAGGACTGACGAAAACCAATCGCTTCGCCAATAGCTTTTTTTCCCCAAAGCAGTCAATGACCTGTCTGTCGAACAAATTCAGTATGATAAATAGAATTGTGCAATCAACAACCATCTACCTGAATACCAAGTCATCAGCCCCATCCACATGTAATATGCAGCTTCTGTTCAAACGTGTGTGTGTGTGTGTGTGTGTGTGTGTGTGTGTGCATGTGTGACTATGCACAAGTTTTTATTTTGATATACACTTGTATGTATCCTATTTTCTACTGTATCTGTGTTTGTGTATGATTTTCGATTTATGTTCGTACCTTGTTATGTACTATCCCCCCAATATTCCTTGCGACCCCGGTACACTTGGTAATAAAGACATATTCTATTCTATTCTATTCTATTCTATTCTATATGTCTTCTGGTTCATAATGTTTCAAACGTTCATTCGAATAACGCTTTAAATTACTTGATTTAAAATACGATCATTGTTGCAGTAAATCTGGGACCACCAACATTGTACTGTAGTTCATCTTTCTTCTTGTTCATGATATTTCAAAGGTTCATTCGCAATCTTTTGTATCCTAACCCAACTGTTTGGCATTTCTTCACACGTTGCCAAAGCGAAGGCCGCCCCGGTCCCCCTCAAATGACAATGCTGTTTCACACAATAACAAAGGGAGACTGACTTCTGAAGAATGTTCTCAGATGCATGCTGACCTGTTGTGGTATACTAACTCCCATACCTGCTATCCTCCTCGTGGACTTTGAAGAGGCTTCAAACTTCTTTTTTTTTCCTTGCCTGATAAAAGAGTTTCCTTTCGTCACCCCGTCTCCTTCATTTCATCTTCCTTCCAGTTTACCTAATTCTTCTTACAGCTGTTCACGGGAGGTACCCGTAAAGTCGACAGCTCATTGCGTCGACAGCTCATTGCGTCGACAGCTCATCGCGTCGACAGCTCATTGCGTCGACAGCTCATACACACAACATCCTGTATCTATACTTAGACTACATCCTCTAAACTACATCCTGTATCTATAGCCAAACTGCATCCTCTAAACTACATCCTGTGTCTATACCCTGACTATATCCTCTAAACTACATCCTGTATATCCAGACTACATCCTCTACACAGTATCCTGTATCTATACCCAGACTACATCCTCTACACATCCTGTCCACGCAATGAGCTGTCGACGCAATGACATGGACCTGTCCACCACTCACTGATCCCAACCCACCGTCTCCCCGTCCCTTCCCTTAATGTGTATATGTTTGTGTGTCTCTTAGTACAACGGCAGATATGTAAGTCGGCCAATGGGCTATCATCTCCACCGTTAGAAAATAAGGATTCATTCATTCATTCCCTGCTCCACACCCTCATCCGCTTCTTGTCCACACACACACACACACACACACA
>NC_134879.1:54630855-54643355 GCF_041734735.1 Babylonia areolata | reverse complement strand
TACATAAACGAATGAAAGATGCTTTGGCTGGAGAAAACACGACCTGAAAAAAAAATATCAAACAAGCCAGCCAGCCACGGAAAGGCCCTGTACTACGTGGTACAAGGTCCTCCAAGCTGTAAATATAAGGTCATGTAGGCAGATGGACGTTGGGTACAGACGAAGAGGGGGGCGTAAAAGTGGGGGGTACGGGAAGGGGGAGGGCGGCTGTGGAGGGGGAGGGGGGAGGTACTGGTGTGTTTCTATGTGTGGAAAGGGAGGGAGTGGAGCAGAGAAGGATGGGGGGGCGGGAGTTAAGGAGGGGTTGTTTAGGGAGTGGGGAGTTGGAGTGGGGATGGGGGGTTAGGGGGTTGGGTAAGAGTTCCAGACGTGACGGGAGGGTTGTAGGGGGCAGAACGTCTTTTGTCCACTGCAGCTGCAGGCCCTAACACCGCTGAGCTCACAGCTCCCCCCCCCTCCCCCTCCCCCGGCCACCCCATCCCCCCCCTCTCTCTCTCTCACACACACACACGCACACACACGCGCGCACACAGCTACACACACACACACACACACAGAGTCACACACACACACACACACACACAGAGCTACACACACACACACACACACACACACACACACACACACACAGAGCTACACACACACACACACACACACACACACACACACACACACACACACACACACACAGTCACACACACACACACACACACACACACACACACACAGAGTCCCCTTCTGTCCACCAGTCGACACGTGCCTTGTCCCCGGTGTCAGCAACCCCAGCCCTCCCTCCTCATCTCTCTTTGTGACCCTGGCATGATACAACGCGGATCACATCCATCGTCAAAATGATACCCCCTTCTCCATAACGATCGCACCCTTGCCCTGTCCACCCTGCGCCCCTCACCCCCCCCCCCCCCCCCCCCCCCCCCCCCCCCCCCCTTCCCCGCCTCCCCCTCCCCACACCGCAAACCCTAATATGTCTTCGTATTTGATGTTAATTTGATGTCAAGTTGCGTAAAACATACCACAGCAAATATGAAAACCAAGCCTTCGCTCATTGGCGATGACCCAAACGACACTCCATCCTCCTCCGATTGTAATTCCGAAAACGGAATATGGCTGGCTAAACTGCGGTGTAGAAAATAACGATAGAAGGAATGAAAGACTGAGAAGTCGTGCCACGTAAAAAGCCCACTCGTGGATACCAGGGAACGTGGAAGTTACAGCCCATGAATGTAGAGGAGGACGGAAGTCGGAGGAACAGGAAGAGGAAGAAAAGAAGTGGGTATGGGGTGCGAGGGTGAGGGAGGGGGGCGGGGGGGAGGGGGGGTACACTGTCCAGTCAAGACGAGGCGAGACAAGAAGTTTACTTCATGCATCAATCGAGGACTTTGTAACATTACACACGTGCATCTTTTATACACATCATACAAACAGAATGATGCGAAAAAGAAAATAAATAAAACAAACAAAAAAAGATCACTGGTGAAAACAAGCCAGTGGTACACATTAACGAGTCATGGTTCCCTTGCAATAGACAAGATTCTTTTCCCCGGAAATGAACGATGATCTTTGTAGTTGCATTTCTTGTGAAGAGAGAGACTGAGAGAGAGAGGGGATGAGAGAGAGTGTATGTGTGCGTGTGAGTGCGCGTGGTTTGTGTGTGTGTGTGTGTGTGGGGAGGGGGGGGGTAGATGTGCAATGCGGTTTGGCTGACTGAAATGGAGAGGTACGTAAATTTCAGTAATCTGTATATTTGTATATAGCTATTTCCATTTGGTGCCATTTAATTTATCTTTTTATTTTATTCATTTTATTTGTTTGTTGTTTTCTTCTTATATTGGATATGTGCTGCTGCCAAAAAGAAAATCTCTGTACCGAAGTATAGACAATAAAGTTTGTGTATTGTGAGACCAAATCATATCGAAAAGAAACATGTATATAAAAGAGTCATAAATGATCGAGAAGAAAAACGACTCTCAAGTGGTAGTCTATGGCTGATGTGTGTGCGTAAGTGAATAAATCAATGTGATTGAAGGTGTGGAAGATAACTGTATTATAGTACCAGAATGACACATAGTCCGATGTATCATCAAACGCAATGTGAAGGGATGTATAATCATGTAACGGTAACGGGGGCGGGTTGGAGGGACGTGGAGGGCGGGGAGGCGGTGGGGATGGGGGGGTGGGGGATTCAGGGTGGGGGCACTTATTTTTTTTAGTAACAGCAATATATATACCAGATTCCTTGTTCATTGAATCTTTCAAGCCTTGTTGTCCGACGCGGCTCACGAAAAACAATTCTTGTTTGCCGTTTAATTGTTCCGATTTCCTTTGGCGCTTCTGTGCAGAAAACGGGTCACGAGACTGGGTGCAATTGTTTCCCTTTGTGTGTGCTGAAATCACTCATTCCCCATACACATCTTTCTCTTCTTCTTTTCTTTTTTTCTTCTTTTTTTTTCTTTTTTTTTTTTTTTTTCTTTTTACCTTTTTTTCTGTTTCCCCAGTTTCTTCCTTTATTTCTCGAAGGAGTTGCTTCCCTTTTTTGCCGTGCCGAAAACGCCATCTGTTGGCCTCCAGTGAAAGTTTCTTTGCCAGCGCCATGTGTGGACTTATCCTCCCCCATCTTTAAGAGGCGCTGTGAGTCGTGCCTCAGCCACGGCTGAAGAAGATCAGCGTCTTCTTTCCTGCCATCCTCCTCACAACCGCTGTCCGCTTTTTTTTCTCTTGTCATCTTTCATCACGGGCCTGGAACCGCGTATTCGTCAGTCTGGCCCGATATCCATGTCTGGCACAGAAGGTGCCCGTCAGGGAGTGTTGTGGGTCTACTGAGCATGTAAAAAAAAAATAAAAAAAATAAAAAAAAAAAAAAAAGGAAGAAAAGGAAAGCCCACAGAAAAGAAAATCACCAGTCATTCTTGCGTTTTGTGAAGACGATAAGCTAGAGAGATATGAAGATACTTTAACAATGAGTTATTTGTACTTTTTTGTGTGTTTGGACACGCGCGCGCAGACACACACACACACACACACACACACACACACACACACACACACACACACACACACACACACACACACACACACACACACACACACACAGATGGGAGAAGGGGAAATCGAAACATAAATAACCACTAAATCCCCCTCTTTATTCTTTAGAAACACGTTTGTTTAGAACCTGCAGCTGCGAAGTTATACGTTTTTTGTATCAAAGTTCATCCGGATCTGGATCTGGACCACAGCAATCAAATCAACGTGATCTGTGACCACCGCCACCCCCCCACCCCTCCCCCTTCCCGCTCCTCCTCTGTCCCCACAACCCTCTCTTACCCCCCCCAACCCCCCACCCCCAACCCCCCACCCCCTCTTCACTTCCCTCCGTCCCCGCCGGGAGTGTCCCATATCAGTGGTAAGAAGAGCTGGTGGAACGGGCCGGGGGTCACACAACGCGGAGACCCTGGGGTCTGCTCCCGACCCACTGGGGTCTTTTGGACACAGCACGTGCACATCGCTTCACAATGCCGCTGGGACGTGCCACTGTCCAGAAAGCGAGCCCCGCGTTAATTCACTTTCAAACGTTTCTAACCGAGTTGATACATTCGCTTCCAATTTCGGAGGGGCCGGCGAAAGTAAGTCACCTTTCAGGGCCAACAGTTAGTTCAGCAAACACCGCCGCCTTTGAAGCGGGCTCATCCTTCAAATATTTTGCTTTCGTTGGAGAGCTCCCCTCCGATCCGAGCACCGGCCAAAAGCAGCTTGGCGGGATTGGAGGTGCCGGAGCCCCGAAACAGGTGAGTAAACTCTCGGCCATTGTTGACGGGGGGCTGATGCGTTGGGTTCGCTGCCCCGCGCAAAGCTCGGGCCCGTGTCGCATGCCGGTGCGAGCTCTTTGGGGCCATTATGGGCCGCATGCACCGCTCTAACACGGGCTTAGCGCCCCTGGAGGCGGTAGTTAAAGAGGCAGGGGGGCTTTCCGGTGTTCTTGGGGTTGTAATTTTTTTTTTTTTTTTTCTAGAATTAAAGATTGATTAAAAAAAAATTATAAAATAAAAAAAAGTTTTGGAAAGCTGCAGTATTGTGTTTCTTATAGGGCGACCTGCGCGTTTTTTGTTTTTTTTTTCTTTTTGTTTTTTGTTTTTTTGTTTTTTTGTTGTTTTTTTTGTTGTTGTTTTGTTTTCTTCGTCGACGAAATTGCTGCTTTTCATCACTGTCATGGTTTCCTCGCTCTTGCTGACGGCTAAAACAGGTGGGGTTTGGCTCTCTGTGTTTTTATCTTCCGACCCAAACGCTGTATTTACTTATTCATCTATGTATCGATTTAGTAGTACCCAAACCAGTGACAACAATCTCATTGCCTAACAATCAGAATACAGCATCCAACCTGGTAAGTATATCATGAATAGCGCAAACTGTCCGGGGGGGGGGGGGGGTGGGGGGGAGGGGGCATCAAGTAAATGATCAATAAAGGAGAAAGGAGTGGACGATATGATATATTGGGTGTGGGGGTGGGATTAAGTACAGGAGAAATAAGTGGACGATATAACAGATTGGGGGTGGGGGTGGGATTAAGTACAGGAGAAATAAGTGGACGATATAACAAATTGGGGGTGGGGGTGGGATTAAGTACAGGAGAAATAAGTGGACGATATAACAGATTGGGGGTGGGGGTGGGATTAAGTACAGGAGAAATAAGTGGACGATATAACAAATTGGGGGTGGGGGTGGGATTAAGTACAGGAGAAATAAGTGGACGATATAACAGATTGGGGGTGGGGGTGGGATTAAGTACAGGAGAAATAAGTGGACGATATAACAAATTGGGGGTGGGGGTGGGATTAAGTACAGGAGAAATAAGTGGACGATATAACAGATTGGGGGTGGGGGTGGGATTAAGTACAGGAGAAATAAGTGGACGATATAACAGATTGGGGGTGGGGGGATCAGTAAAGGAGAAAGGATTGGACTGTGCAATAGACGGGGAGGGGGCGGGGGTTCATAAGATCAACAGAGCGATAGAAAAGAGGTAATGTCCGGCGCAAATTTTCGAGAAATCGGAGGAATCGTTCACAGTCACGCAGCACTCCTGGCACAAGAAAAGGCGATGTCACGAATGAACCCACATTGAAGCTGTCATGTCGAGCAGTGTGTATTTTCAATGTCGTGATGTGAAGCGCCAACAAAAGTGAAAATTGACGTCATAATTCTGTTACGTTGTGCTTGCTTTTATTGAGTCTGTGGGTTTGCTTTTTTTTTTTGCTTTTTTGTTGTTGTTGTTGTTGTTGTTGTTGTTGTTGTTTTTTCAGGCATAAAGTTAAGGTGTCATATTCTGCAATGGTATTTTCAGTCCTATCATTTTCTAGCAGCTATTGGTGTGTACGGGTGATGGTTTTGCCCATTCTTTCAACTTCTTCTTCTTCTTCCCCACAGGAATGACTGATGCGTGTTATCGGTTTCTCCGTCCGTCTGTTCCAGACCAAGACACCATATTATGAGACTGTTTCACAAACACAACAGAGGAAAGAACAAAACGTTAGGATAATCGCCACACCCAAACGTGACGTAATATCCCGAAGCCCGTGGCCAAATGTAATTAATGAAAAACATTTTGTGCTATCACGATTCCGACAACTTTAAAAAAAATTTTTAAAAAAAAAAAAAGAAAAAAAAGAAAACCACAGCAGTGTCATAACCTTTGCCAGCCAAAAGATCCGGAGATTAGCCTTATGAAAAATGATGCCAAGCTGACACAAAAGTTACATTGTCGAGGACCAACTCCCGACAGTGCTGAGGACTCGGCGTAGGGCGTGTCTTTCCTTCATCCCACGCACACCGCCCTCTTAAGACTCGGGCTTACAGCGGCCCACGATCCGTCTTAAACCAGCGTGTCTGGCTGTTCACGGCCGTGGACTCTCTTGTCCTGGCCCGGACCTGGGGGATCGGAGGTGCCCCAAAGGTTGAGCGAGGGGATCGCTGGGTCCTCAGTGATGGAGTTAGCAGCGGGCACAAGGGCACAGGGGCACAAATGGGGCGGAGGTAGTGGACGGGAGGGGAGTGGGGGCGGGGTGTCGAAACGAGAGGCGAGAGGACCTGACAATACCTTTGCCGCAAGACTCTCGGATGTCAGGGTTGGGGGTGAGGTTTGAGGGAGTCACGTCCTGGGATTTAATCGTGCGACCTCAATTAATTTCCGTCCTGGTGGCTGGGAGGTGGAGCTGCTGCTAGAGGTGGTGGTGGTGGTGGTGGTGGGTGATGAGCGGGCCTGATGTATAGGCTATGAATTATAATGATGAGCTCCCGTTCGTTGCCGGCCTTGCTTCATCGGTCTTCGTTCCCGCGTTATAAATTGTGAACTATAAAAAAAAAATTATATAAAACCCCCCCCCCACCCCCAGCCCCCCAAAAAAAAAAAAAAAAAAGAAAAAAAGAAATAAAGATGCCAGAACGACCCATTTAGTCAACTGTTGTTGCAATTGTTGTTGTTGGTGGTGGTGGTGGTGGTGGTGGTGCGCGCGTGTGTGTGTGTGTGTGTGTGTGTGTGTGTGTGTGTGTGTGTCCCTGAGATGTCAGGTGTTTGAATGTCATTCACTCTCTCCACCAACCATAATTTTGTTGTTGTTTTTTTAAAAGGAAACAAACAAACAACAACAAAAAACACAAAAAACACCAACGAATAACACAAACAAACAAATCAAAACAAAAGCAAAAACGACAGCCGCACAATCTTACAGCCGCACAATCTTCCTAAAAACAAGCTTTCTCAAATTGCCAATGATGTTCCGATGAAGTTATGTTACAGTCCGTTCTGTTTTATGTGTGTTATCGGTTTTTTTCCGTTGTTATTCCCTTGAAAATAATGGTTTAACTATTTTGCATCACTACGGAAACAAAAGGTGGGGGGAGGTGGGAAGGGGGTGCGGGGGGGGGGGGGGGTGAGACATGTAAACTTTTTCCGATGGCAAAATAAGTATCTACATGTACATAAGTTGCATATACCTCGTCCAAATCTTGATCTTTTTAAGTCCGGCCTAACATACAGCGGGGGAACGTATTGGAATAATTTACCATTACGTTTAAAAAATATAACTAACCACAACAACTTTAAGCAAAATCTAAAAATGTACCTATTCACAAAAATTGACGTCACCTGAAATCCAACATTGCTTTCGACAATTTGTGGGTTCCCTCTCACTCTCTCTTGAGTGGGTGCATTTGGGTGCGTTTGTGTGTGTGTGTGTGTGTGTGTGTGTGTGTGTTTCATGATTTTTTTTTCTTTTTCTTTTCTTCTCTTCGTCTTCCTTTTGTGGAATGGCTTTGAATGGTGAAATAATGGTGTATTTTGATTGTGTTTTGATTTTGTGCTAATTTTTCGCTTTTTTTAGCTTTATTCCCTCTCTTAGGGCGAGGGCTGGATGTAAAAAAGCATGTTACTTGCTTATCTATTACCCTCCAAAATAAAGATTTTGTCTTGTCTTGTCTTTTGGTTTATTCCATGTGTTGTTGTTTACCACACTGTTCATAAACCTACTTATTACTTGGCTCGACATCAAGTAACACCAAGTAACCTGTTCAATTCGAAAACAGACGAAACAGAAATGACAACTATGCAACTACTCTCTCTCTCTCTCTCTCTCTCTCTCTCTCAAAAAGTGTCTCAAATTTCAGGAAAAGCATGAAACAGCAACCCAAATTTGTGCAGTCTGCTTGATGTTGTCTAAAATTACCCTCATGATGTTTTCTTTAGCTGTCTGTCCACAAACGGGTAGCTTCTGTGTGCGTTTGTCCCCATCCGTACCCACACCCTTGCTTGTCCCCCCTCTTCACCCCACCTTTCCTAAGCTTCTGTTTCTGTCACGTTTCAACAACCAGTCCTGCGCCGGAGAGAGTTGTGCGCCTTTGCCGTGACGTCAGAGGGTGACCCTCGCCAGGTCAAATGTCACCTTTAAAGATTGACCTCTCTATCAGCTCAGAAAGATCGGGTATCGCCAGGACGGGGTACGGCTTGTCGTGTTTTAACGCCCAACACCAGCTTTTTGCAGTCCCCCTCGTCTGTTTATCTGTTTGTTTCTTTCGCATGCTTCTACCGGGATTAGTTTCGTATCTTTTGAACAGAGCGAATTCCTAGCAGCCCTTTTATACTCAGCGTCAGTTCGAGTGAACGTGCCGAGTGGGGAGCTCCGTGGCTTGGTGGAGTAGGAAAAGTCCGTGACGTGATTGTTTGGAGAGGATTTCCTGGTTAATGTACGTGTATAGGTTTGCTTGTCCGTCTTATTACGGGTTTGTAAACCAATCCCAGTTTGCGCTTTTTGGGTCCGTCGTGGTGGTGGTGGTGGTGTGTGTGTGTGTGTGACAGACACGTGAAAATTAATTGCACCGTAATTTCCAGCCAGTAGAGTTTTTGCACTGGTTCAGTGTACAGTGATGCACTGGGATAGAAATGATAATAATGAAAATAAGAAGAAGAAGAATAGAAACATTCATATCAGATCTAAAGCCGGAACACGCGTCCGAATAGAGTGGGCCCATTTGAAGCAATTACCGATGATTTGAAGATCAATTCGCACTGATGAGACAATAAACCGAAATCTCGTGTGCAGACGTCTGTGGCCTTTCATGCCCTACTCTCAGGGCGACCTCAGTTTCGATACCCCTCCACTTCTGTGCTTGGGCTGAATCCTGTCAATGTCTTCAGTGTCGGCAGATTCATGAGGGGCTGTTGTTTGAGGGACGTGGTGGCGGTCTCCACTCTGGGAGGGACGCTCACTCAGTCTGGCTCCGCGACAAAGCCATTATTGTCGCTAGTAGGGGGTTTAGTAGGTGGTGTCGTAAGTACGTTGAACCAGAACAGGCACCACTGAACACCACCGAAGTGACCCAGCAGCAGTGCAGGGTCTCCTCTGATGCGTGGCCTGGCGACCTAACATCGCTGGTTCCCTGCGGACTGCCGACGCTGAAACAGTGACGGAGACGAACCCGGGTGTGGCCGTGTATGGGGGAATCTAAATGAGCGGCGTGGGAGTAATGCCACTGAAACGGTGCAGATGAAGGGACAGAAAATAAAAATCCCGTGTGCAGCATGCACCGAGTGAACGTAAAATACCCACGGCAACAGAAGGGTTGTCACTGGCAAAACTGCGTAGAAAAATCCACTTAGCAAAACATATACACTTGCAGACAGAAAAATTATTAAATAAATAATAAAATAATAATAATAAAGGTGTTGCTGATTGTCGTGAAGCGCTGTCTTCAGGGAGAGCAGTCCGAAATCTGTTTTGACAAAAAGCTGTTCAATACAAAACGATACGATATGATGTGATACAATATGCTTCGGTACAATACAATACAATACAATGCAACGCAACGCAACACTATACTATACTATACAATATACTATACTATAGCATACTATACAAGAAGGGTGACTATCGTGAATGTCAGTGAAGGTTAAGTCCAGTGGCGCTGTCTACGTCAACAGAAACTTGTAAAGCTCTGAGGGTGAGGTATGTGCTTCTTCTTCACCAATCCACGAACACACCCCAAGCGACAATACTTTTTCAATAATGATAATAAACTTCTTCTTCGTTCGTGAGCTTCAGCTCCCACGTTCACTCGTATGTACACGAGTGGGCTAAGTTTTACGTGTACGACCGTTTTTACCCCGCCATGTAGGCAGCCATACTCCGTTTTCGGGGGTGTGCATGCTTGGTATGTTCTTGTTCCTATAAGCCACCGACCGCTGACATGGATTACAGGATCTTTAACGTGCGTATTCGATCTTCTGCTTGCGTATACACACGAAGGGAGTTCAGGCACAAGCAGGTCTGCACATATGTTGACCTGGGAGATCGGAAAAATCTCCATCCTTTACCCATCAGGCGCCGTTACCGAGATTCGAACCCAGGACCCTCAGATTGAAAGTCCAGCATGCACACCCCCGAAAACGGAGCATGGCTGCGTAGATGGCGGGGTAAAAACGGTCATACACGTAAAAGCCCACACGTACACATACGAGTGAACGTGGGAGTTGCAGCCCACGAACGAAGAAGAAGAAGTACCCGTTTCTTCTGTGTTATTGTTTGTCGAACTGCTCTTACTCACCGGAAAAGGCTTCACGACGATGCATCATTGAAGAAATAGAAAGGGAGAGGGGATGGTGAGATCTACAATCTCCCATTCTCCGATGTTTTTGTTTTGTTTTTTCCCGGTGGTTTGATATTTGCCTGCTCATTTCTGTTTATTCTATGGATAACTGTTTTGCTAAGTAATCGACTGGCAATGGTATTGACATCTCTCTCTCTCTCTCTCTCTCTCTCTCTCTCTCTCTCTCCCTCTGTCTCCTACCCCTCCTCCTCCTCAGTCCCCCCCTCCCCCCCCCCCCCTTTCTCCCTTCCGCCACTCCCCGGCCGGCGCCACGTGTGCGTGTATGTGTACGTTCGCGCGCGTGCATGAGTGTGTAGGTGCGTATGAGAGGGCGGGAGAGGGTTGTTAAAATTTACTTTTTCCATCAAAATTAATTTCACCCTTTCTCATTGTCCACTAACCCTGACAGTCTTTCATCAAATTTCTCCAGTGCTGGATTAATGGATTTTTGTCTGTGCTTCCGTTTCGATTTCGCATTTTGCATTGTCTAGATATTGGTTTCCCTTGTTTAGGCTTGATATTAATGTCTCTCTTTCACTCCTTTCCCTTTTGTTCTCCTCTAATTAGACCATTTTCTAGGTCCCGCCGACAACAGCCGAAGGGAGCCGACGACTGCCGAACCCTAATTATTCTTCGGCGCGTGACTTCAGCGCGTGGCAATCTCCGTGACGGGTGCGACTTAGGTTCTGATTAAGAACCAATTTGATATCAGATTCAGCACTACCATTTTCACTTCTCTCTTTTTTTTTCTTTTTTTTTTTTTTGTATTTTAATAACAGGGGGTGAAATATTTAGACTGAAACGTAGCGCCTGTTTGTCTGTGTGTCTTTCTGTTCGCTTGTCTGTCTATCTGTCTGCCCGCTTGTCTGTCTGTCCGTCTATCTGAACTAACCTTTTCAGAATTATGAATATAGATACCCGCTTTAGCTGGGATGCATGCTTGTTGCTAGGTAGGAAGTTGGATAGGTAGGTAGGTATTGGTGTGTGATTATGATAGACAAAGAGACGATAGTGATGATAATGATGATGGTGGCGATGTCTTATGGCGTCATTGATTTTTTGTTTGTCATTCCTTTCATAACACATATTCGAGAACGATCAATTTAAAAAAAAAAGAACAACAACAACTCCATGGTCTGACAGTCCTGTCCTTCCGTGTCAGCGATTCTGTCATCTTATCAAAACTTCAGGACTTTCTTAGGCAGTGCTAAGACACCCACTGCTTCCTAATAAGGAGGAGGACGATGCCGGTGACGATGACGACGATGATGATAACGATGGCGATGACAAGGGGTGAATGTCTTTGTCATGGGCAAGATGAGAGTGAAACCTGACGCCTAGGGACGCCTGATGATTGGTCAATTACCCGCTCGGGTTTCACGTGGCTTGCTGGTGAGGACGGTGGTGTGTTGTGTCACGGTAACGTCTGGACAGTACCCAGTCTCCACGGAGCGGGTTTCCCCGTTATCTTGCAAGGAGATGAGACGTACTTTGACGGCGCCACTGAACCGATATGCTTTCTTGCTGTGTTATTGTTATTTCTCTTGCCCTTCTATACGTATCTACGTGGAGTGATGGCCTAGAGGTAACGCGTCCGCCTGGGAAGCGAGAGAATCTGAGCACCCTGGCTCAGCCGCCGATATTTTCTCCCCCCCCCCCCCCACACCCCCTCCACTAGACTTTGGGTGGTGGTCTGAACGCTAGTCATTCGGATGAGACGATAAACCGAGGTCCCATTTGCAGCTGCACATAGCGCACGTAAAAGAACCCACGGCAACAAAAGGGTTGTTCCTGGCAAAATTCTGTAGAAAAATCCACTTCGATAGGAAAACCAAATAAAAATGCACGCTGGGGAAAAAAAAGAAGAAGGGGTGACGCTGTAGTGTAGCGACGCGCTCTCCCTGGGGAGAGCAGCCCGAATTTCACACAGAGAAATCTGTTGTGATAAAATGAAATACAAATACAAATCTTTCATTGTATCATATCTTAATGGATTTACTTTACAATGTGCTTATTTCCTTTAATCATTTAATTTTATAAGAACGTTTCATATGATAACATTGGGTCCTGGTCAGCACTTTGGGTTTGAGCATAGGTCGTGTATTTGCTCTTTCTTCTTTTTTTTTAAGCAGATGTGGTGTAGCGTATATGGATTAGCCCCCACGTTTTGACGCCTCCTTGAAACTTGAAACTATTATTATTGCTATTGTTAATGTTGCTGTTGTTGTTGTTGTTGTTGTCGTTACTAGTATTATCGTCCTCGTCTTCGGTTGGTTGGTTGGTTGGTTGGTGTTTTGTTCGTTCATTGGTTTGTCGTTATTTCGGTTTCTTTCCATCTCTTTTCTTTTCTTCTT
>NC_134879.1:54545855-54625855 GCF_041734735.1 Babylonia areolata | reverse complement strand
ACGTCTGTCAGTCTCCCACACTCGTCGATGTCATCATATGAAATCCTTAAAATATGGAAGAAAAAGAAAAAAGAAGGAAAAGACGTCGACGACGACGATGATGATGATGATGTCGATGATGGTGATGATGATGAAATAAAAAGATAAAGCTTAAAGAACAGGCTTTTTACAAAACTTCTTCGTGTGCATACGTATAGAACAAGTCAGAATTACACTTATTTTCTTTCTTACAGATAGGCGTTGTATCGGAATTTAAAGCAAGACAACTATGATTCTCAAGGAAAATAAATATTTTCACCACACAGTTACAAATGTGATTCATATTTACCTTTCGTGATGGGAACTGAGCTCTTCACGACGAAAATTACAAAGCGGACTGTGAACTAATCCAACGTATCCGGGATTCCTTTGAAGGCTGTAATCCACCATAGGATTCTTCCTTTCAGTTGGGCGTAGGGATTAGTTCTGCTTGTTTTCTTTTTCACCGGGAAAGACAGATCGGCAGAAAAGCTGGTTTGAAAACCTGCTCACTGGAGAGAGTACGAGTTGGTACACAGTGCTTGGGGACCAGATTCTTTTTCTTTTTTTTCTTTTTTCTTTTTTCTTTTTCAGAAGATAAACTAGGTCAGTCAATGCAGACAGGTGAGGCGGGAAGTGAGGAGACTGGGTGTGGGGGTTGGGGGTGGAGGGGTGTAGGGATCCAAGCAGAAGCGAGGATATATTGGTACACAGAGGCCTTTGGGTTATTCCAACCGGTGGGGAGAACAGGATGATCTACGCTTTTGGATTCATCCAACAAAGGGGAAGACGAGTTAATGCACAGAGCGCTTTGTAGGTAAGAGTTGAGTTATAACTGGCGCCCTTAATTTAAAGTCAAACTTTTCAGGGCTTGGGTCTTGTTTCGGTGAAAGTTGTGTTGTTCGTGGGGGCGAGTCCTGGTTGTCTGTCTGGGTAGGCGGTCCGTTTTGCGTTCCACTAAGGGGGGAGTCCTGGCTTTCTGAAGAGGGGTGAAGTCCTGGCTGTCTGAAAAGGGGTGGAGCCCTGGTTGTTCTTCTGACTTTCCGAGGGTGGAAGTTCTGGCTGTCTGAAAAGGGGTGAAAGGGGTAAAATAGGCTTTTGGATTAACAAAAGTTGTTGAGACAATGGGAGATATTAGTGCGTTGAGGCTTTGAGGTTCATCCAATCAATGGGATAGACAGACGAATGACAGAAGCTCGTGGATTCGTCCAACTAGTATGGAGGACAAGAGGCGAATGCACATAAGATTTTTGGAATCATTCAGCCGAAGGCCGGCAAGGAAAGTTTAGAGATGAGAGGACTTGGAATCATCCAGTACGTGGGGTTAACAGGAGGTAAATAGCGAAGTCTTTAGGGGGCTATCACAACCAGTCGGTAGAACACGAGGTCGACATGAAGACACTTTAACAATTTTTCTCAGCAGAGGAAGGTAGTTATACTTCATTCTTCCAGGGTGGCAAGCGAGTTCTATTTATGTTTCCATGTGATGGTGCAGATTACAGGGTCTTCAATGTGCGAATGTCTATCTTCTGCATGCATGTATGGGTTGCACATGAAGAGGATACTAGTAGGTTTTGAACATGTTGTTGGAGTGGAAACACGAATTCCACAGACCAACACTTTAACAGCTTGGTTGCAATGCCAGTTGTACATGGAGAAAATGTGTCCAGTTCATGCAGGAAAGAAAGGATGCAAAGAGACTAAAGGCTAAGACATTAGAGGGGAGAGGCCAGACAGAATCAATGAGACAACAGACTGCAAAGAGACTTCTTCTTCTTCTGCGTTCACTCGTATGCACACGAGTGGGCTTTTACGTGTATGACCGTTTTTACCCCGCCATGTAGGCAGCCATACTCCGTTTTCGGGGGTGTGCATGCTGGGTATGTTCTTGTTTCCATAACCCACCAAACGCTGACATGGATTACAGGATGTTTAACGTGTGTATTTGATCTTCTGCTTGCATATACACACGAAGGGGGTTCAGGCACTATCGTAAAAATCTTCACCCTTTACCCACCAGGCGCCGTCACCGTGATTCGAACCCGGGACCCTCAGATTGAAAGTCCAACGCTTTAACCACTCGGCTATTGCGCCCGTCGGCAAAGAGACTAAAGGTTAAGACATTAGAGGGGAGAGGCCAGACAGAATCAAAGAGACGACAGACAGACTCATACACAGTCAACTGATTTTGTTTAAATACATTCCTTTCATACATACTGTCATAAACAATTCATCATGTTTTTTTCTGTTTATTCTACAAACAAATCAGCTTTCTTGCACACATACACAGATGTGTGTACAAATATACATCAACTCACATGTAATGATGTATGCTAAGCTGCAACAACATTTCTTACATTTCTGATAACACACACACACACACACACACATTGAATGACATGATTCCATGTGCAACATGCCACATCAGCAAGACAAAAACTGGAAAATCATTCCATCACCATCATAACTACAACTTGTTTAACTACAACTGACACATTTCAGAACTAAAAGCACAGAAAACAAAACCAGGACTCTGTTCCATCATACTCACAGCGCTTGGTCACTGACTGCTGCATAAGAAAGAGGAGCTACAAATAATACAACACTTGGATGCCCAGTACTTTAACAATGCATTAAAATTCCAATTACGTAACTAAAAATTACTGGCAACCATGCATACAGATATGCAAAAATACAGGCAACCACACATGCACAGATATGCATGTGCGCTCACACACACACACACACACACACACACACTTTTAAATCTTTAAGAGTGGTTATAATAAATTCTCCACAGAGTTTTTAAGGTGAAAATCTGAACAAATTCCACTCATACCATTTTCATACATTCCAAATATTCCAAAGGAGCTAAAATGACACTAATTTAACACAGTGAGAGTAATTTGACAAACAATCCTATTCAACTCATAATGATCTAAAAGTTGTTAACACTGCATAATGACACAAAATGATAAAATGACAGAACAAAAACTGGCAAAGCCACTCTCAAAATATACCAGAAGAAACAGAGAATATACAGACCAGGATTTTTATTTCCCCCCTCTGTCAGGCTTTGGGTGCTAGTCTTCAGCTGATAAACTGAGGTCCCATGAGCAGCATGCACTTAGTTTATGTAAGAGAACCCAAAGCAACTAAACGGTTCCCTCTGGCAAAAATTATGTAGGAAAATCCACTTTGATAATGAAACAAATAAATTTCAAGAGAGATTTGTTTTTGATTGTGTATAGGGGGTGGCTCTGCAAATTTTTTTTTTTTCTCATCTTAAAATACTTCAGTAAGTCCCAGCTTCTATGATCTTGGACAATGAGGACATCAGTCAAGAACATTACTACTAATGATAATGAATAAGAATAGTATTGAGAACAATACAAGAAAAACAACGGTCTGACAGTCTCAGAAATGGTCAGTTAGAACACAGAACAGTTACAGTGTGAGTGAGGACAATGATCCGATCCTGGGTACCGAGCCATCTGCCATCAACACAAACCACCACCCTGCTGCCACCGGCTGCCATCCCCTCACACCACCTCAGACATCTTCTGCCTCTTCCTTGGTGGAGCTTCCTCTGCATCAACACACATATAATGGACACGATCAATCATGGGAATCCGGCAAATTTCATGCAAAATGCAAAACACATGCACAAACACTGCTTTGTTCTTTTTTTGTTCTTTTTCTTTCTTGACTATCCAATCTGCTGTGCTCACTCTAACTTAGTCTAACTCTAAGACACTGGTCCCACTGCTTGTCCAAACTCCCCAATACACAGTCACACCATGTCTCGTTATGTCAAGTTTTAAGTTTGAATAAACCTTGCCCAACAACATTTTTAATAAACGTTGCCCAACAACATGCCCAACTTGTGAAAATATGCAAATAGCGCAGAAAGAAAAAGTCGCTGAACAAAATTTAACAAATTCCCCACTCTTTTATAAACTTGCTGAATTTCAAATGTACATTTTCACTACCAATGCCAACAGGCTGCAGGGAGCTATCAATGTCAGAGTGCCATGAGGCTACCTGACAGAGGAGAACCTGCAGTGACTGCAGTCATTTTAGTGCTGTACAGCTCATTAGCTGTACCTGTCCCAATTCAAGATTTGAATATATATATATATATATATAAAACTTTTGATCCTTTTAGGTCATGGAAAATTTCAGAAAACAACATAATCAAGAACACAAACGGGTTATAACAGTAACAGTTAATAATCCTTAATTGGCATTCAAGTGTCAGGACTATACACCATTGCAAGTTTCAATTAATTTACTAAGTTTCAACAGAACCAGTTAGCCTGCAGAAAATGATTTACAAAATAAGAATACAGATTTGCACATTCATCACTGACAAGGTGACAATCTTTTATGAAAATCATAAATATTTGGACACTTCATTAGTTCATGATATAAAGAGATTCATCACCAACAGTATTCATTTCACACATTACTCATGGAGCCAGAGTCTCCAATATAGCAGAGACTACCACTACATGAGCAAAGTTTTTTCTGTTGTTATTGCTTTATTTCATTTCTTTTTTTTTTTTTCTTTTTTATCAATTTTTTTTAAATAACCTAACTGCTAAACTGCTGTAACAAAAATCTACTTTTCACACTCAGAGCTTTGCTGAGGAACATACGTGAAAATTACTCTCCTGTTCCACTCCATCACTAATCAATCTAAGGTGTCCTTGATCAGGATTAAAATGTGTTAATTTCCTTTCACATCGGTAAGAGGAAAAAGTGGGCTGTAAAGTAATAATAATATGGTATTAAACAATCAAGACATTCCTGGTAATAAAAATGTAAACATTGTCAATATAATACACCAATTCACAGCAAATTTATTTAAGTGTGCTTGAAACTTTTTAATCTGAATTACTGCCAAATAATCCTAATCAAATTCATACAAAAAAAGAGATTTTTTTAAAAGCTTTTCAATGTCTGATATGACAAGTTTAATGTAGCTAGTGTTAGCAATATCAATATACCTCTAATCACAGACAACTACCTATGCACATGCCTGCTCTCTCTGAAGAGGAAAAAAGAAAAAGAAAAACCTAAGTAGCAATGCATGATGTAAACTGTTGCCTCCTCATCATTCACAGTTTGCAGCTCACCTTCTGCTTGCTGGCTCTTGATGCAGACAGCTGCACCTTTGTTCTGCACACCAAACACAATTTCTGGGGTCAGTTGAAACTGTAGGCACATCATCTCTTTTCCAGGAGCGACATTGCGCACAGACCTGACTCTGGCATCTTCTGGCAGTCTGCGTCCTACTATTTTCTCTGCTCTGCTTCTTACACCACCTTCCGTGTCATCGTTTTTCTGTTCAAAGCAATAGCACATCACGGTGGGCAAACCCTCAGTGACACATGGATCGGACCTCAGCTCTTGGGGGAAATCAGACAGCAGGCCACAAAAAGCATCCAGGAACTCCAGGGCAAGAGCAGGAAGGTTCATTGTGATGAGGAGTTTCTGAGTCTTGTCAGCATCTGAGGTGGACGTGACTGAACTGGGACGTCCAGCGGGTGTGTCCTGATGCTCTGACCTGCCGAGTTCCACTGAGTTTGTCTTGCTGCTATCTTCAGCCACAGCTTCAGCTGGACTGTCTCCTTTCACAGGCTGCATTGCCAAGTCACCATCAACTTCAGCAGTTATGTTGGCTTCTGGCTGTGAACTGCAGTCTGTATTATCGTTAACATTTGTGTCAGATTTAGCTCCATTATCATCAAAATTTGTGTCACACTTAGTTGCATTATCATCAATGTTTGTGCCAGACTTTGCCCTGGCCAGCAGCCTTGCGGTCAGGTCTGGCTTGAGCACGGTGAGGATGAAATCCCTTCCGTCCAGGTTGTAGGCCTGCAGTTTGTCGGCCTTCACCTTGTTCAGCTTAATGTTGGTGGTGAGGGCGCTGTGGGAGTGGGGGTTGAGGTCGTTGGCCAGCACCAGGACACCCCTCCGGGCAGCGGGGATGGCGAAGGGGCCCACGCCGGCAAACACGTCGTACAGCACATCTCCGGGTTTCAGCAGCTCCACGATGCGTGCGTGTTCTGTGGCTGCACGTGGAAAGGAGAATGTAACACAACTTGGGAAACATGATACTGTGATCAGTATATATACTGACCATGGAACTTATTCATGATTGTAGGAAATTAAACCATATATATATCCACTGTTTATTTAGCCTCACAGATCTTATATTGGTGAATGTGCACACATACATGTGGAGTGATGGCCTAGAGGTAACACGTCTGCCTAGGAAGCGAGAGAATCTGAGCGCGCTGGTTTGAATCACGGCTCAGCCGCCGGTATTTTCTCCCCCTCCACTAGACCTTGAGTGGTGGTCTGGACGCTAGTGATTCGGATGAGACGATAAACCGAGGTCCCATGTGCAGCACGGACTTAGCACACGTAAAAGACCCACGGCAACAAAAGGGTTGTTCCTGGCAAAATTCTGTAGAAAAATCCACGTCCATAGGAAAAACAAATAAAACTGCACGCAGGAAAAATTAAAAAAAAATGGGTGGCGCTGTAGTATAGCTACGCGCTCTCCCTGGGGAGAGCAGCCCGAATTTCACACAGAGAAATCTGTTGTGATAAAAAGAAATACAAAATACAAAAATACAAAATGTATACACACGCACACATACACACAAATGTGCACACCCATGTATGCACACACACACACACACACACACACACACACACACACACACACAATAATAAAGACTTCCAGCCTTACAGAAGGGATTAGAGACCTGTGGAACATCATCATGGGGAAGGGAGAGGAAACCAACAGCAATACATTATATACTTATTAGACTTACAGCTACTAATAGCTAAATATAAAATAATAATTCAGATTCCAGATCATTCTACAGTCATTAACCAAGAGCCAATACAAGAGATCTGTAATCTAATGAGCACAACAAATGACATGAACATTAAAAATAAGAAGATAAGAAGAAAAGATGCATGTGCTCTATTGGATACAATCTAAACATTGGACATAGTCATAAACACATGCTGTAAGATACTTATATTGATGCTTAAGGGCATTTGACTTTTGCACAATCATTTAGATTTTTAAAAATACTATAATAAAAAGACTTTAAACTTTATACTTTCCTACAATGATGTACTTTTTTAAAATTTGGAAATCAAATTTTACTTCTTCTATCACATCAAGTAAATATCAGACTTGAATATGCATAATTCAGATTTCTCTTCTGATGACAGTCCTGCATTATAAGTCACAGACTGAATGTATCTTCTTGGACTGACTGGGTTTTCTTCAGTTTTTTGGTGTGTTTTTTTTTGTTTTGTTTTTTCAGATTTATGTGGTCCGCTTGGTGTGTGTATACTGTGTGTAAGATCGACTACCTCATCTCTGTGCATTTTTATTTTCATTTCTTACTTCCCTTATGTTTTACTGTAAAGCACTGTGAACCCGTTCCTAAAGCATGATACCATGTTCAGCAAAGACCCCATGTTATTAGCAGCAGTATCATTAAACAAAGCAACATGACAACTAGCCACTTTTGTCTTGGGAAAATTGCTGCTTTAATTGCAATTCCCATCTCAATCTCATCCTCTGTTCTTCCCCTTCATCATGTCCATTCCCTAGGGAATTCCCCACCTCACCCCCTCCCTCACTTCCTTTCACCCACTTCTGTCCCAGTGGGAGAAGTCTGGCAGCACGATGGGGTGCAGTCTGTAGCCCTGAGTGACAGGCAGGCCTTCTTCAGCCCCCCTCAAGCCTATCAGCTTGCACAGTGAAAGTGTTTCCACTCAAACGGCAACTGTAAGGGCTACACACCATTCATGGGGCCAGCCCCACCCAAACATGACCAGACAAAAGCGCAGGGAATCCTAGCCACCTCGCACTAATTTTCCTGGGCAAACAGGGCATTGTGGGTCCGTTTTGTTGGCCGCTGTTGATGTAACCAAATCTGCGTGGAGCAGCGGCGAGCACTGTCGGGTGTGTACCCCAGATGGCGAGGGCAGAGACCTCTGGTGGCCAGGGTCAGGAGAGGGGTCGGGTAGAAACAAAAAAGTAACAAGTTGGGAGAGAGGGGGGGAGCTGGGCTGGACGTGTGTCACCACCCAGACCCAGGCACGAAGCCGGCCTGCCCCACTCGCCACCCGAAACTTCCAAGGGTACTTTATTTACCCGTCGCCGCTCTGAGCACGCTTGTTCCATCCACCCGCACCCCTTCCCCCGATGTGAGGGTGTCCGGATGTGCGTGCCTGATCCCAAGAAGGCATGCCTGGGCCACAATGGCTCGGGCTGGATACTCAAACAACACCAGCTCCCGATAGACAGCAAAGCTGTTGTGATAGCGGTGGAGAAAAACAAACAGTGGGCAAAGCAGAGTGGGGTGGGTGAGTGAAGGGCGGGAGGTGTGTCGGCCAAAAGGGGGTGTGAGCTGTGTTTTGTCTGACACGATGGGTCAATATTGGTCCTCACACCTGGGCTGTCGCCGGGTAGCACCATTGACACCCTGCTCCCAAAACACATACACACACAAAACACCACGAACACAGAAAGATCGCTCCCAACTGTCCAAACTCTTGAGTTCAGTGATGATTTTAAGGCAGAAGAGGACAGAGGAGCTGGGACAACCACTGAGCAATAGGCTTTAGCTTTGTTGGTAATTTGCAAGAACAGAACTGAACAGGCTTTAGCTTTGTTGGTAATTTGCAAGAACAGAACTGAACAGGCTTTAGCTTTGTTGGTAATTTGCAAGAACAGAACTGAATAGGCTTTAGCTTTGTTGTTAATTTTCAAGAACAGAACTGAATAGGCTTTAGCTTTGTTGGTAATTTGCAAGAACAGAACTGAATAGGCTTTAGCTTTGTTGGTAATCTGCAAGAACAGAACTGAATAGGCTTTAGCTTTGTTGGTAATTTGCAAGAACAGAACTGAATAGGCTTTAGCTTTGTTGGTAATCTGCAAGAACAGAACTGAATAGGCTTTAGCTTTGTTGGTAATTTGCAAGAACAGAACTGAATAGGCTTTAGCTTTGTCGTTAATCTGCAAGAACAGAACTGGCCGGCTGTTTCACTATCTGAATTTAAACAGTCAGTGAATCAATAAGCACAGCACAACACATTGGCAGGCTGCACTATCACTTGTACAAAGTGAGATATGGCAAATACAGAAAAAATAGTTTGTAAAACAAAATACTCAAACATACTTAACCCCTTGAATGGCAAATTCATCATTTATTTTTTCTTCCCCTTAAAGAATTTTTTTTTTTTTTATATTCCAATATACCCCCCCCCCCCTCCTCCGCCCCCCCAAAAAAAATCAGCAATTCTGTGCAGAATCATTCATCAGCTCAGTTCAGTTACTCAAGAAGGCAACACTGCATTCGGATAAATCCATATATATATAAGCCACACCATATCTGCAAAGCAGATGCCTGACCAGAAGCATAACCCAACACATTTCATTAGGTCTTGTGGGAAAATATAATGAATAAAATAAAACATGATAAACAATTAGAGAGTTTGCACAGTGATTCGTGATTCAGAAGAAAACGTCAGCTGAATTCTATGCAGTTACACGATTACTGTTTAGTGGATCATAATTCTTGTAAATAATGACATCTGAAGAACAAAACAACACACTTCCAACAAACATGTTATAAATATGACACAAAATTGTGTTTAACAAAGAACAACATGATGATGAGTTGATGACACTTCAAAATGAAATGACATTACTCACAACAGAAAATCGCTTATCCATTACTCATAGACAAACTTGATAATGTAAATTGTAATCACTGATGTATACGGGGGACAGCATAATCCATGTCAGTTGCTGTCATCAAAGTTAAACAGCCTTCTTTTCACTCATGTGCAGATGAGAAAAGCCAATGCAAGGGAAGCAACCCAACTTCAACCCTTCCAGAGAACATAGTACACCAACTTGGGTTGTTTCTCTTTACCTATGTCGGGATGCTTTTATTTCTTGATGTTAAAAACAATACTCCTTTATTCATTGTCTGATTTCTTTAATCATTCATTCCTCTTCTTAACATTTCTTTTCCACTACACCACATCAGCTTAAAAAAATAATAATAATAAAAATAAAAAATTTTAAAAAGTGAAAAGAAGCCAAAAACACACACCATCTCAAATCAAAATTAAACAAAAACATTATATATCATCATATGTGAAAATACATAGAAAAGGAAAAAAAAAGAAATGAAAACACACACACACACACACACTTACAAAGACGGGGATTCCAATACACTTTGGAAAAGTCCATCTGAAAAACACAGCCGTTCTCTTTGGCACGAGTAACGAGGTTGTCTTCCCCTGTCAACAACTCCATCTGGAAGTTGCGGAAGGTGTTATCGATAACGTTGACTTTGTTGACCACTGTTTTCACACTGGAGTTCTTGTCAAGGATGACCTCTCCTGTACAGACAGGTAAAAATAAAGCTCTACAATGCTGGTAACTTCTGATGCATGTGTTTGCAGAATGAGAGGTTACATAGTATGAATGTATGAGTGTGTATGTATGTGTGTGTGTGTGTGTGTGTTAGTAGTAGTTGTAGTATTCAATGCTACATCTTTCCATTTTGAATGACGTTAGATGGGAGCAAGAAAAAAAAAGTGAAGAGTGAGGGTAGTGGGAGAATCACAAAATCTTCTGCATGTACAGTTCATTTAAATCTGATTATATATATATATATATATATATAAAATAAAACCAAAAAAAACTTTTTTATTCAGATTCAAGAACTTTTACTCAAACCTGTCTCACACTTCATGGTCATGTAATAAATATTCAAGAAATTAGTATATAGAAAAAAAGAAAAAAAGACAGCTCATAGGCAAAGAAAAAAAACAACATGAAAACTGATGATCTGGTGAGCAAACAGATAAATGATAAGATTCTGCATATCATTTTTATGTTTTTTATTCTAATGTGCAATTTCAGAACACAAACGCTCACCCAATCTAAACACCCATCATTTGTGTGTGTGTGCGCGCACACACACGTGCGTATGTGCTGAAATGAATTAATGTGAACAGGTATAATTCACCTTGTAGTGAATAGATAAAAAAATATTTTAAATATTTTAAAAATAATAAAGAAGCAGAAGATACAAATAACTACATATCGTACCTATAAGATGTTTGTAGTCCAAAACTTCAGCCTTCAGGTTGAGGTGAGCAATATGGCCAATGATGCTGTACCCAGACACCCCATCTGAGGTTTCCGGCAGCACTGCTCGCAGTATCTCTGCAGCGTTCCAGTTCTCATATCCCACCTCCAAGTCAAAGTACGACAACTCCTCCACACTGACACCAAACTCTGCCAGCTTCTGTTTCTCCTCCACAGAAAAGTCCTGGCTTGTTTTGAATTTTCTAGGATCCAGCAAGAAGAGTTTGTGTGAGCTGTGGAGCGGATCATCCTTGGCAAGATCAGCCACAGGTTTCACTCTCTGCATTTTGAAAAGAGCCATTTTGAGTGATTTTGTGAAAGCACTGACATGTTTGGAAGGCACCTTGAGAGCAGGTATGCTGACAGTGCGGGAGAACAGAGATTTGTCAAGGGTCTTCATCCCACGAACAGCCGCTGGAGGTGTAATCACACCGCCTTCCTCTTTGTCAGACATCACTGTTGTCTTCAGCAGCCAACGTGTGAAGTATCCGTAGTAGACTTGAAAATACTGCTTAAAACTAGAGACCCTGAAATCAGAAATGCCGTCATGCAATTAATAAGGATGTTTTCTTCAGATTCATAATTATATTAAAATATTTCAACATGTGCATGTACTTGCACAGCTGTTTCTTCCTTAATTAAACCTATACTTCCCCAATCTAATCTCTTTTTATTTCATCTTGAAACAAATTCGTCTTAAAATAAAAGATAAACACTTCATTTGAATAAATTGCCAGCAAACCATTTCCCTTTTTTTTTCTTTTTTCTTTTTTTTTTTCTTTTTTTCACATCATTTCATCATTCAGTAGCCTGAGTAGGTTTTGTATAATAAATTTGTATTCTTCTTCTCTTCTTCTTTCTTTAAACATCCACCATCATCATTTTGAATATAATATAAGAAAATTAGAATTTATGTTGTATCATATTGTGTATGATTGTATTTCTTTTCATCACAGCAAATTTCTCTGTGTGAAATTCTGTCTGCATTTCCAGGGATAACACATCACATGTAATATGCAGCTTCTGTTCAAACATGTGTGTGTGTGTATGTGTGTGTGTGAGAGAGAGTTTGTGTGTGTGTGTGTGTGTGTGTGTGTGTGTGTGTGTGTGTGTGTGTGTGTGTGTGCTTGCATATGTGTGTGTATGTGTGTGTGTGTGAGTGTGTGTGTACAGTGCATGCATGTGTGAGTATACACAAGTTTTTATATTGATATGCACTTGTATGTATCCTAATTTCTACTATATCTGTGTTTGTGTATGATTTTCGATTTATCTTCGTGTCTTGTTATGTACTATCCCCCCCAATATTCCTTGTGACCCCGGTACACTTGGTAATAAAGACATATTCTATTCTATTCTATTCTATTATACAGTACAGTGCCATCCATATCATTGTGCCAGGACAACCTTTTTGTTTCCACAGATTCTTAAGTCTAATGCACACTACGTGCACATGACACCTCAGTTTATCACCTTATCTAAGACTGTTCATTAATGGAATGGTGGTTGTTTGGTGAAACACATACACTGGAATCCAACACTGCATTTTGTTGTAGACTCACAGGGTGTGACCAGCATACTGGTTTTATGCAGCTGGATTAATTTTTTTTTAAAGATGACAAGTGAGGTGTAGTGTGTGTGTGTGTGTGTGTGTGTGTGTGTGTGTGTGTGTGTGCACCAGTCCACACACACTTTGATGCCTCCGTGATATTGACAGTGTGTGAATATTGCATCATTCACACACACACACACACACACACACACACATACACGTATGTACACACACATGTATGTACACACACACACACACACACACACACACACACACACGTATCATTCATTCATTGTCTTCATTGGAGCACACCATTCAGTTAGTAACATATGGTGCGTTTAAAATGAACAGCTGCTGGATAAAAAATACAAACAACATATTTTAAAAAGAAGTGCTCTGTTTGAATATAATGAGTCTCTCATTCATCAAGTTTGAACGTACTTCCAGTGACTCGGTAACCATTGCATTGTATTTTGATCGTCGAAGGTTGCATGATGATGATTCCATGAAATCACGAACTTACTTGGAATTGGAGTTGTCATCCACTCGGTAACAAACGGAAATTGCTTTAGGCCCCACGAATCTGTCTGGCACTAGGTTTCTTCGAGCACTTCGTGTTAGGATTGACGAGTAAACTGACAGATTAAACCGACGAAACAGAGCAATCAAGCGATTCGACATCGCACATGTTGGTGTTTTCGTCAAAGCTACCCGAATAACCTTTTGAACACTATACCCTTTGAGAATATCACCCTTTGAGATGCGAGGTTTAATTGAGTTATGTCCCGTTGACCGCAGGAGCACCATCACCAATTTTCTGAATGTCAACTAACAAGTTATCTGTTTGTAAACAACGACATTGTGATACGGAATCACATTTGAGAGATTAGAATCAATAAAAAATAAAAAATAAAAACAAAAAAACAAACAAACAAACAAACAGATACAAACAAATTTAAAAAAAGAAAAGAAAAAAGGCTGGGCTGTGAAGGGGCTCGTCTCTCTCTCTCTCTCTCTCTCTCTCTCTCTCTCTCTCTCTCAGTGCATGCAATGACATATAATGTAGTTTATGTAGAGTAGACCCTGTTTCAGGGCGGGAATTGGATGAAAAAAAAGCGCGACAGTGCTTATCTATTATCCTCGAAAATAAAGAATTTGTCTTGTCTTCAGTGTCTCAGTTGTCTTAGTCTTGTCTTGTCTTGTCTTGTCTCTCTCTCTCTCTCTCTCTCTCTCTCTCTCTCCGGCTCTCTCTCCGTCTCTCTGTTTCTTAAAGAAGTGGCACTGCGTTCGGACAAATCCATATACGCTACACCACATATGCTAGGCAGACGGATGCCTAACAGCAGCATCAGTGACAGCATGCCTGACAGGAGCATGGTGGCAAAATGGTTAAGACACTCATCTGCTGAATACAGTGCTCGTGAGGGTCTGGGGTGAGTCGAATTCCCGGCCCGGGCGCCCCATCAGTCGCCTATGGCCGTGCTTTTCGTTCTTCTTCTTCCCGGCTGATCCGTCAGTCAGCCTGTCCATCAGCCGTTCGTCCGGCTATTATTGACACTGATGTGGGAGGTGCAAAGCGTGGGCGGAGAGGGAGAGAGAAAAGAGGATGGAAAAAAAAAAAGGAAAAAAAGAAAAAAGGTTTACGTCGGCCCTAGCGGTTAAGACGCAGCGAATATGACAGAAAAAAGGGGGGTAAGGATTTTGGCCCTGACTGACGGTTAACTGAGGTGCAGCTGCACGCGGAGCTGCACTCAGGCCGTCAGGCCCAAGGCCCTGCAGCAACCTAAGACGTGAAGCTGCACTGAGGCCCGCAAATGGCCACACCACCTGGGGGAAAAAAGGCACAAGAGGAGCTGACGGTTTAGTGTTTACTGTTATCTCAGTGGACACCATCGGGATGAACTGAGGTGTCCAAGAAGGGGGACTGGGCGGTCTCACCGGGGAGGGCATTCCAGTCACGGATGGTTCGGAGGGGGGGGGGGGGGGGGGGGAAGAGTAGTGACTGATGTCACTTAAATACCGCTTCACTCACGGACGTGTGCTTCACTGACTACTTGAGAAACCGCCGCCTGCTTGACTGGAAACGCCTTGACTTGACTTCACTTGTCCGACGTTTGAGACCCCGTTAAAGGCCTCAGTGTTCGTCGTTCTCTGGATATCAACTATATACTTTGCAGCACATGATGAGTGGCTGGCGTATGGGGCAATAGTTAAAACGACCACCTGATAACAATTTGGTGCCGTGAGTACAACTTGAAGTGGGCAAATCTTTCCAGAGGCAATCGAGTCGATTTTTAAAAGAGTTGATGGAAGGTGCAGTTACAACGCTGTTGGGAAAACTGTTCCAGAGGGAAACAACCCCGTTTGAAAAAAAAAAAAAAAAAAAAAATTCCGGCTGTAAGGTTGAGCCTGTGTCGGTTTTTCTGGAGCTTGGAGGCTGAAAAACAAACAACTTCAACAGATTACTGCAATTTCTTTCAAATGTAACATCTGTAGGCAGTTTTTGCGAATGCATGTATGCTATCATTGCTATCCTCGATAGCTTTTTGCTCATGGGTCACATTTCAAGATTTGAACAGTGGTGTATAATTTTGCATCGCAAAAAGATTATGTTTAGCTGGAGTCTTGTGAAAAGACGAATCAGTGAGCTTCCGGTCGTCACATGGATGCGTGTTCTTAATATTAAGGGGACCGAGGTGAAAAACAAACAACTCTGCTGTTAATTGAATTATTGGTTGCAGTGAATGATTGTAGAGATGGATATTAACGAAACAGATGGCATTCCAACTGAGTTGAAAGAACGACTGGGTAGTTTTGATTCGGCGGTGTCACAGTTGGAATCCACATTGCAGCCTCTTCTCTCGACGTCGTACACTGACTTGATCGACAAGGTACGTCTGTGACTGTGTGCACATGTTCGCTCATATTTGTTAGGAATTTTTTTCTGCCTTTTCTTGGGCACCCAATGTGGCGATTATCATCAGTTAACTGATATTGGATTCAATATCGAACAGTACTAATACTCAAACAATGGCGATAACAAGTCGTACTTCGTTTCAACTTTCACTTTTTTTTCAGGGAGCCTGAAACTGAAAGTATAAACTTGTAATCATAGTATTTAGTATATTTCATTTCTCTTTCCTATTACACGTACAACTTGTACTTTAAGGTACTTCCATATTTAGGTGCATTGTGAGGTACATTAAAATTTTGCTCTGCTCACATGAATGTTTTATATATATAGGCCTATATATATATATATATATATATATATACATTAAAATTTTGCTCTGCTCACATGAATGTTTTATATATATATAGGTTAACTTTAATTTATAGATTTGATAAGTTACAGGATCACGGTAGCATAGAGGCTTGACAAGCAGAGCTGTACACTTCTGTAGATCTGCATTTGTGTGAACTGTGATGTTCAACACCAGATTAATAATTTGCAAAGCCGAGTTCAACTCCCATGTTATGTTGGCAAGTGGGGTAACACGAACTGAGAAGAAGACATCTAACTTCAGTCTGTACAATATGATTCTATGCCTTTTGATTAAGTTATCTTAATAGGTGATAGAAAACCATCAGCATTTGTGCTGGCTGAATATTTTATGTGATGTGGTGGCCTTAGTTATATTTATAAATAAATAAATGAACAAATAAAATGATAATAAGATTAAGAATTATAATAAGGGGCCCCTAAATGGCTTAAACTCAACCTTTGCTGATTGAAATTTTTTTAAGTTTGAAAAAAGTATGATACTGAGAGACTGAACTGCGTGGTGAGCAACAGATCCACCCCAAGCATGATCATTAATCTGTAATAACTAAATACGTACAGTGAGGGCATATGAATATCCTGAGTTGTCAAGATTTTAGAAAGAATGAAAATAATTGAAATGTGAATTTTCAGTTGCGCCAAGTGGAATACAAAATATATATTCCAAAAGTGAATTGTGTAGGTCCCGTTGGTGGGTATATTAAAAGGAGAATAAGATAGTAAAAGACCTTGGATCATAACATGACTGAACCAGAATCCACTTATTATAATGAAGGATTGTTTTTATTATTACCATATATATCTAGACATCATGTGTGTGTTTGTGTGTGACTGTGACTAGTGTAACTGTAAGTGTTAGGCAGAGAGAAATGTAATTTTGTGCATTTTGTGATGCTTTAAATATAGTAAGATTTACTAAGAATGAGCAAAACCAAAGTAAATGCTTGGGATTTAATACCACTATTAAAGTATTAATCATTTAATGATTTACGAGTGTTTCAATGATTGAAAGCCTTTGTCAGTTTATGTAAAACTAAAAGATGTAATTGAGGAAAGCACTTTTTTTCTCTCTTTTTTTTATACTGTTTTTATGATTGTTTACTTATTTGGTTTTATCGCAGTCATATTACTTTTTGTTATTCGTATAAAATTGAATATTGGAGAAAATTGCATATAACATTTGTGTATTGTAACTGGATCAGTGTTTTCCTGTTGTTGGGTGTTTGTTTGTTTTTGTTGTTGTTGCTTTTTTTATTATGATATTAAGAATTAAAATTTGAATTTGTCTGTCTTTTAGTTGGGGCCCCTGGATGCTGCTAAGCTTGATCTGGTTGCAGTTTACAGTATCAACTCTCTATTCTGGAGTGAGTATGATATTAATAAGAAACTATTTTTGTATCATTGAGTGGTATATTACTATATATACTCATGGATACATGCTCTGATGTTGCTGTGCTTCTTGTTGTTTATTGTTATTTGTTTGTTGTTTTTTTGTTTTGTTTTTTGTTGTTTTTTTGTTATTGTCATTTTAATAATAAATTTAGTTTGAAAACCTGGTGCTTTCTATTATAAAGAAATAAAGTGGCTAAGTTATGCTCCAAATATGATATTGAAGAGAATGGCAGTGCATTTGTCATTAAATTGTAGTGTAGCTCTACACAATGATCTCTAGATCACTGTAAATTGTGTTACTGCTAGCTGTCTTTGTACTTCATTACTACTTGATGACACTGCGGATTGCAACTTGATTGAATTAGTGAATCATGAAAAACAAGAGCCAAAGCTTTCAGGACTCACTTGTGCTTCACGCTTTATCCAGTAAAGGAATCATGAGGAGAAAAAAAAAGATATTAAAAAAATTGTTGAAAAGTTCTCTGTATTAGATATGATAAATAAAATAAACTTGGGAGAAGTTTGGAAAAAAAAAGAAAAAAAAAAAGCCTTGCAAGTGGGATTGAACCACGCTCAGCTCAGTTCAGTTTCGATGCAAGCAGACTAATCCCCAAGGCTGTGGCACATCTGACATCAAATGACTATATTTAAAACTGAAAGCAGTGTTGACATCTTCTTCTTCATGAGATAAATAGATGTGATTGTAGTGGACGTAATAACACTGTTTAAATAATGATTTTTGTGTGTTTTATTATATCTCGATTATTCTTTTATTTCGACAGTAAAGGAGACATTGCCATCTCCTTCAAGCACATCACAACACATTGTAGATCTCTAGATCTGCACAAACCTGTCTACAACAAGCTGAGAGAAACGATCGATTCAATTTTTCTTTTATGTTCATTCCAGTTAATTCAGTGTCCACTTTAGAATATTTATATATGCAGTAAACACGTTAATGGTGTAGTTAGTATCACTGTAAGTGTTCTGTCCAGAATTTGTGTTTCTTTCCTTTTGATTGTGAACAAGAAAGACTAGGTCATGTTGTCTTTGAACACAGCTTTCCTTCTTGTCGGCCAAACTCAGTGGAAAGCGGTTTTTAGAATTTTCGGATTTCGGAACATCTCAACGAAATAAACCGTTAATGGTTTGGGAGACTTACAACCTGTTATTGGTATGACTGTGATTAGTGTGATTTCACCCTATGTTGAACTTTAAGCCAATTTTGGTATTGGCAGACAACGTATTTCCAGAGAAAATGGCAATGTTAAAGTTTACCACACACACACACACAGACAACCAAACACCCGGTTAAAATATAGACTCACTTTGTTTACACAAGTGAGTCAAAAAAAAGTGTGTGAAACTGATGAAACTATTGAAAGAATGAGATTGTTCATGTTTCATCCTAGAATTTCTAGAAAAATGTTAGGACAGATTAAATTGTTTAATTTTCAAGCTTCTCACTGAATACATCACTTTTTCTTCTCATTTGTTAAATGTTGTGTTCATTATCATGGTGGCAGTTTAATTTTTTAAAGTATAAAATTTGTTTAATTAAGTCAATGATTTACTAGTACTAATGTCATTTATGGTTTTCAGTGTACCTCAATGTGTGTGGTGTCAACCCAAAGGATCATCCTGTGAAGAATGAACTGGTAAACTGCAGTTTGTTTTTTGATGCAAAACTTGAGCCAAACAAACACACAGACCTACATCTGTCTTAGCCATTTTTGAGTATGCACAGAAAATAATACTTATGTTGAAGATCCTAGTATCCTTCACCTTGTCAACATTCAATGATTGATGGAATTGTTGACCAAGCACTTTTCAGTATTATTTAAGATAGAATTGATAATTTATGAAATTCTTTGACTGTGAAACAGTCTCTTGAAATAGAAGAAAGTATGTATATTACCAGACAGATGTAGAATGCTGTACCCATATTATTATCAGTAATATTGGAAATCATAAAAAAAAAGTCTGTATGAATAACTATTGTTTGTTGTTGTTTTAACCCTTTGAGACCTGACCACCGCTTTACCGGTGGTAGAGAAAAATGACATTATGCCTAGCCACTGGTTGAGCGGTGCGTAAACACTTGTGTCGTGTTTTACTATTGGTTGACTTATATTGAAGAGCCAGTCAGAAAAACCGTAATATTCTGACGTCAGCGAACGTAGTACCAACATGGCCGCGCCTTTTCACTGTGGTTTGTGCATGTGCTTTGGATAAAAAAGATCGATTTCTACCATGAAGCATGCAGAGTCTCAACCTGACACACCTCCTTTGATCAACTGATTCTGCATGCTCAGATTCATTTTCAACATCACTATCTGTAGCAAAATCATCCGATTCAAATTCCACCTCACTATCAGAGTAATCATTGTCATACTCTACTTCCGATAAATCATCAAGCATATCAATTACTTGCTGCGTTGTGTACAGTTGTTTTCTCGCACGTTTTGTCCCTGATTTTTGCCCTGATGGGGCCAGGTTGAGACTCTGCACGCTTCAAGTGTTTACGCACCGAGGCATTATGTCATTTTTCTCTACCACCGGTAAAGCGGTGGTCAGGGCTCAAAGGGTTTAATACCAATTATTTGCAAATTTTGGCTCTGGAGCTCAGGCAGAAGGATTAAAATTGCTCAAGAACTCAGGGCTCAAAGGGTTAAGTCTGCTATGGATTATAGTCATCTCATAATGATTTACGGCGTCTGAGGGAAAGTTTGTTGGAGTGGATTTATCACCATTTCTTACTCTTAGTCACCAATATTAGTAATGTTTTACACTGGTGCTAACATTTTCTTCTGCAGTCACTGATGATCTCTTGTACTGATCTGATCTTTGATTTTGTATTACACAAGAGTAGATCATTAGATGAAGAACATTAACATTTTTTTCCCCTCTTTCCACAGGAAAGAATCCGTTCCTACATGAGCCGAATAAAAGAGGCCCAGGACGCCATGAACAAACCCAAGCTGGACAAGGCTGCAGCCAAGCGCTTCGTGAAGCACTCCCTGTGGCAGAAAGAGGTTGCCAGAAAGGAGGAGTCCTCGGCTTCAGCCACACAGACACCGTCAGGCAGTAAATCACAGAGTAAGGATTTTACTTCTTGAGATGTGATTATAAATGTTAATAATGGTCAACTTTTTGTTTTTAGACTGTACATTGAACATTGTTTCACAGGTTTTTTTGTTTGTTTGGTTGGGGTTTTTTTTGTTTGTTTTTTTTTTACTGACAAAAGTAACAGACTGCAAAGTAGTTTAACAAAGAATAAGCATACATGTGTCAAGTATGTGTGCTTACGTTTGTTTGTGTGATTGCATGCATTCATGTCCATTTCTTGCGCTGGTTTCAATGTTACATACTTTCAGCTAAGGTTCCATAAATATGAAAACTGAATATTCAGGAAATTGGGTCCTGGTATTAACCTGAAATATATTTTCAGTGTCCTTGTCTCTCCTTCTACACTTATGCCTTTAAAAAAAAACATAATATGGCCTTGTTAAAACTGGACATTCTTTCTATTTATTGTTGACTCTCAGTATTTGTTCCTGAAAATCAGGAAAATGGATGGTTGGTTCGTTCTCAAAATTTCGCTTTGCACTTTATGTTTCTGGAAAAAGAAAAAAAAAAGTTTATATCGAGAGGTAAAATTTTAATTGCCCCAAATGTTTTTTAGTCACTTGATGAGATGATAAATGGAGGTCCCGTTTGCAGCATGCACTAAACGCACATGAAATAACCCAGAACAACAAAAGGGTTGTCCCTTGCAAATTTCCATGGAAAAAATCCACTTAGATAGGAAAGCAAATATACTGGAGGGCAGGGGTGAGGCTCTTATTGTTGTGACACATTCTCCCTGGGGAGAGTAGCCCCAGTTCTACACAGAGAAATTTGTTGTGACAAAAAAGAGTAATACAAATGCTTGTCTCATTGCGTATGTCATAAGTGATGGCCTAAAGGTAACGTGTCCGCCTGGGAATCGAGAGAATCTTAGTGCGCTGGTTCGAATCTCAGCTCAGCCGCCGATATTTTCTCCCCCTCCACTAGACCTTGAGTGGTGGTCTGGATGCTTGTCATTCAGATAAGATGATAAACTGAAGTCCCGTGTGCAGCATGCACTTAGTGCACATAAAAGAACCCACGGCAACAAAAGGGTTTTTCCTGGCAAAATTCTGTAGAAAAAGATAAGAAAAACAAATAAAACTGCATGCAGGAAAAAATACAAAAAAAAAGGGTGGTGCTGTAGTGTAACAATGCGCTCTTCCTGGGGAGAGCAGCCCGAATTTCACACAAAGAAGTCTGTTGTGATAAAAAGAAATACAAATACAAATATAACAATGCTTTTTAGACATGTCTTTTTGTGATCATTTTGGTATGTTCAACTTCCTTAGAGGAAAATATGATAACATAAAATGAAGTAAGATAAGAAAACGAATAAATAAGTAGATGAAAAGATAGATAATTAAGATTATTGAATAAACTCTCTCTGGACAATGGGCCCAAGAGAGGCCCAAGTGTTTACAACAGTTTCAGACTTAGGAGCCCGATCGGAACTTTATAACATTTTGAATTTTTAGAGTGGCACCTAATTTGCATAATGACGTTGTAAGCTGAAAATACCTTAACTGACTTTTACCGCTTTCCACTCCGACCAATGTATGCTGAGTCCGAGTGTGTTGCTGTGGTCGTGAGCAGTAATTTTTGGAGATTACTGGTTTACATGAACAGTGCTTGTCAACAGTAGTGTCTGACCCAGTTTCTTCCCAGTCACAACATTTCAGACGAAGCAGCCCATCAGGGCTTTATAAAGTTCTGAATTCAAGCTGTTTCAAACTCATTGTGCTTTCCTGGATTCATTTTTAATTCATCAGTGTATGCAAATTTTGAACAAGAATTGTGGATACTTTCATCATCTCACTGGAAGATAGCATAAGAATGAAGGACGTTTCATATTTTGTTCCCTACTAACTCACTGTGTTACTGATCAGTCTGGAAAATTTTAAATGATAACTTCAGACATTTGTTTTTTGGTGATTTTTTTTAATAATCCATACAAATAGGCCGTCTGTGAGGAAAATTAGGGGAGCAAACTGGCAGTACTAAGTGAGGTAATAACTAAAACAAGAGAGGCAAGGCCTTCAAGATTAGTTGTGAAACATAATTTATCCAGTAAAAAAAGAAAAAGAACAAGAGAGGCAAGGCCTTCAAGACTCACTTGTGATACACTGAAAAAAAAAAATCCAAGCTTTTCATGTATTGTGTATAATTTCAAAATGTAATGTTTAAGATGAGAGAGATCAGTTTAAAGCAAATTAAGTCCCCTAGCATTAATTACAGAGTAATTTCCCTTTTTTTACTATCCGCACCAAAACGTTTGCAAAAATAAATAAAACTTCCATGCTTAGCAAAAGAAGTTCCTGTTTGAACAAAAAATGATAATAATGACTGCTCTTGTTGTTGGGTCAGAATATCAGATCAAAGTGCCAAGTTTAGAGAATACAAAAAATATAAATATAGCAGTAAATGCAGTTTGCATATAATTAGGCTTCTTTTTTTTTTTTTTTTTTTTTTTTTTTTTGCCCATCCCAGAGGTGCAATATTGTTTTAAACAAGATGACTGGAAAGAACTGAATTTTTCCTATTTTTATGCCTAATGTGGTGTCAACTGACAAAGTATTTGCAGAGAAAATGTCAATGTTAAAGTTTACCACGGACACACAGACACACACACACACAGACAACCGAACACCGGGTTAAAACATAGACTCACTTTGTTTACACAAGTGAGTCAAAAATGAATAAAAAAAAATCGTCAAAATGTGTTTATGTATCTAATTTTAAAAAGCTCCTGGGGAAAAAAGCAAAGGCATTAGCAGGTTCGAACCAAGCATATTCAGGTTGAATGATAATATTGATAGATACTAGTTAATAAATAAATAAAGAAATAAGCAAATAAATGTAAACACACATGAGTGAATGCACACACACACATTCACACACACACACACGCACACACAATATATATATATATATATATATATATATATATATAGACACACACACTCACACAGAGAAATTCAGAAGAAAGGATGTTTCAGATAATAATACATTAGTGTGTGTGTTGCATGTTACAGATCCTGAAGACAAAGTCAGTCCTGGCAGCAGAAAGAGAAAACACAGGGACTGAAGGATATGCAGGAATCATGAGATGACAAGCGATATTGAGAGCAGATCTAGTTGACACTGAGGGAATATTCATGTATACATCTCTCAACTTATTGAAGAGTGAATGGTGATGCTGTTTTAAAGATGCTTTTTAAAAAAAAAATTTTTTGTGTTTTCTTCCATACTTACTTCTTTTCCCCACTATAAGGCAGAGAGAGAAGAGAGAGAGAGAGGAAGATAATAAAATTAATGAACCGTATAAAACCAAGTGTTTGATTTCTGTGTGTGCAGTATTTGGAGTTAATTACTTGTGTATATGTGTGAGTGGCATGTGTAGAAAATGGATGTGTATTTACATAGCAGTATGCTCTGGTCTCTTAATGAAATGTCATCTTGTAGATCAATTTGCTGTAACGAATGTCAAGTTGTTTGGGCTGGAGTCTTGGTGTCACTCCTTGTTTCAACACAATTTTTCAACCCATAAAGTGCAAAAGCAAAGTCAACGAAACAATAATACATCAACTTTTTCTTCCCAAGAAAAGGAACTGGTTGTGAACAATACACTTTTCCAAACTATGAAGTTGCCATATTTTGTTATTGTCATTTGTTTGGTTGCCTTATGATTTTTTTTTTTTTTTTTTTTTTATAGTTTAACTTAACCTGGATGTCCAGTTTTCTGTCTCCCACAGACAACCCATTTGTCTTGGTTATGGGGGAAAAAACCTACAAAAAATACAATTCACAAAAGTAAGAAATGAAACTTTAAGAACTGATTATTGGCATGTTGGGTTTGTACAAGATAACAGCTTACTGGACCAATAGTTTCCAAAACAAAGAAAAAAATGGAAGGAAATATAATTTTCAAATATATCTGTTGATGTTTCAGTGGTAAAAGATGACATGCACATATGCATCATGCAAATATGCATGCATATTCACCCAAATGCTCCTTCTGTTTTTAAACCTAGCAGGGTTCTCTTTATAGTATATATGTGTGTGAGTGTCAGTCTATGTCTGTCACTCTCTCATTGTGTGAGAGAGTGAGAGAGATCTATCGTGATATGCCCAAAGTATAAGAATCATCCAAATACACAGCAAACAAATAGTTGTTATAACCTCTCTGATTTTGTTTGGTGACTCACATGTGTAAACAAAGTGATTTTGTTATATTTTTGTCTATATGTATATATATATATATGTGTGTGTGTGTGTGTGCTGTTGTATGGCTGTGAGAAAATTTGAAGTGGTGTTACAGATAATTTCTGTTTGTTTGGAATTCTGAAGGCTGAAGTACTGATACAGTGATACATTCTGAGGTAGGCATGTCTGTATACAAACAAACGCACATGAACGTAAAACCATGCTAGCGCGTCATCCTTCTTCCTCCATACAAGAACACACAAGACTCACATAATTCATATATATATAAAATTTTGAATGCACAAAAAGTGACAATGAATGACATATACTGAGATAGTAAATCAAACAAAAACAAAGAAAAAACGTAATTTTTTTCAGAAGAAAAGCCCATATAAGCAGAATAATGCTATTTCATTCTTTTTTTTCTTCATTTTTTTAAAAATAAGGCTCTTACATGCATGAAGATTTTCAGGATAATGAAATAAGTGATAAAGAAAAATCTCAAAAACCTGAAAAGAGTGGTTTGAGGGTGGGGAGGGAAGGGGTGAGCACAGATAAATTAATGATTTTATATAGATTCTATTCCACCTCCACATAGGTTAATCGTCCTCTTTTTTTTCTTTCTTTTTTTTAATCCCTATTTCACTGAACACATTACTTACATGGTCTTTAAGATTATCAAGTAATATTCAATTAAAGGTATGAAGATATCAGGAGTACTTTTCTTCTGGATAACTTCTTTATTTACATTCGTGTGCACGCCACACACACACACACATGCTCACAGACACACGTTCATACATACACACATACATACTCATAAACACATGCAATTACACACACACTCCTATGCACAGAGGTATTATGCACACAGACTCACAGTCCCTGTAACTAAAAAATATGAAGCTTTTGCTTCTCAGTTCCTTCGGACTTGCTGTGTTGCTGTCTATTAACTGCAGAAATATAGTTGTCTTTCTTTTTTCTCTCATCTTGTCTTTTGTGTTGACCTACCTGCCTCCAACCCCCACCCTTCCTTCCTTACTGTGCCTCTGCCCATTACACTCCTCTTTCCCTGCACCACCCTCTTCCTTCCTGTCTCCTCCTCAGTCCTGCTGCTGCTGCTTCTCTCTCTCTCTCTCTCTCTCTCTCCACCTTCCCCCTCTCTCTGCACCCTTCATTCCTCACTTAACTGTCAAATACACACACACACACACTCACACACACTCCTTCCTGTTAGATGTCCAGGGAGTCAGTTGCGGCCAGAGTGGTGTTGGACATGTCCACCTCCTCCGGAGCAGCCCTGCCAAGTCGGGCAGGACTTTCAGCAGGTCCCCTTCAGTGATGTTCCTCCGTGGACACCTCCATGACTTGATCTCCGTGGACCCCGGCCTCATCTCCAGCAACCCCGGCCTCACTTCCAGCGACCCCGGCCTCACCTCCAGTGACCCCGGCCTCACTTCCAGCGACCCCGGCCTCACCTCCAGTGACCCCGGCCTCACTTCCAGCGACCCCGGCCTCACCTCCAGCAACCTCGGCCTCACCTCCAGTGACTCCGTCCTCATCCCCAGTGACCTGGACCTCACTTCCAGTGACCCCGGCCTCACCTCCAGAGATCTCGATATCATCTTGACTGATCTCGACATCATTACTTTTCCCGTGGTCGGACAGCTCTTGGGTCTTTACCCGGGCACAAAGCACCACATACACATCAGCAGAGGCAGTAATGAGATTATCATGGATTTCTCGATTTGTTTTTAATCAATTAACGTGTTAAGACCTCAACTGTCAGCAGGACTTTCATGACAAAGACTAAGACACCTGAAAGAACAGGTCTATGTGAATAAGCGTCAACAAAAGTTTGGAACCCCCACCCACCTGCCCCATCTCCTCCATAAGTATATATAAAAAAAAACAACCAGGACCAATTAAATTTGAACAGAAATTATGTATCTATGATTACTACAAATCTCACGTTGAAACAAATTTATCCTTACAGACTACTGTAGTGGAGTGATGGCCTAGAGGTAACGCGTCTGCCTAGGAAGCGAGAGAATCTGAGTGCGCTGGTTCGAATCATGGCTCAGCCGCCACTGTTTTCTCCCCCTCCACTAGACCTTGAGTGGTGGTCTGGACGCTAGTCATTCGGATGAGACGATAAACCGAGGTCCCGTGTGCAGTATGCACTTAGCGCACGTAAAAGAACCCACGGCAACAAAAGGATAGTTCCTGGCAAAATTCTGTAGAAAAATCCACTTTGATAGGAAAAACAAATAAAACAGCACGTAGGAAAAAATACAAAAAAAAAATGTGGGTGGCACTGTAGTGTAGCTCTTCCTGGAGAGAGCAGCCCGAATTTCACACAGAGAAATCTGTTGTGATAAAAAGAAATACAAATACTGAAAATCTGAAACGGTAAACATCACATGGAAACACGAATACGTTGTATATTTCAAGTCTGAACAACGACTGCAAAGGAAATTTTTTTTTTTTTTGAATCGACACCACAGTGAAGAACAACAGTAAACATTAATGTCCTCATCCATGACTGGAACTCGATGAAACGAAATTTTTTTTCTGATTAGTAATATTAGTAATAGTATATTAGTAATAAAAAATAAGTGAGAAGAAGAACAGCAACAACACAGCAACAATAATAATGATTATATGAAGAACAAGAAGAGGGAAGAAGAAGAAAAGAGGAGAGAGGAAGAGAGAGAGAAATTTACTGTGCCAGTAATGATCACTTCTTCTATCTGTATGAAGCACACACAAGCGTGAGTGTCAAATTATAATCAAACAATTCTTAACTACAGTATCTGAATTAAAGCATGATTATAAAAACAAAAAAAAAAATGATTACCGTGCCAGTAACGTACTCGTCGTCTTCTGTCTGTAAATACCAAACACACACACACACACACACACACACACACATGTATGCATACATAACAACGTTATATGCATCCCATAATACACGATAGTTTATCATCTCCAATTAAAAAAAAAATCCATTTGTAATGTAAAACATCAGTACAGAAAAGATGCACGAAAATCAAATTATTTTATGTGTATTCAGAAATGACTTATTTTGCTTGAGTACTAACTTGAAATAGAGTACACAAGTAATTACAGTCATTCACATGCAATGACAACAGTTAAATAGGTACGTGAAATGTCATTCTACAATCAAACAACATATTTCACAACAGGGTAATCAAAGTGTCAAACTATGATTATATTTCACAACAGGGTAATCAAAGTGTCAAACTATGATTAAACAATTCTCAACTGCAGGATAATGGACAGTATTTTGAATTAATATGATTAAAGAATCCTCAACTGCAGGATAATGGACAGTATTTTGAATTAATATGATTAAAGAATCCTCAACTGCAGGATAATGGACAGTATTTTGAATTAATATGATTAAAGAATCCTCAACTGCAGGATAATGGACAGTATTTTGATTTAATATGATTAAAGAATCCTCAACTGCAGGATAATGGACAGTATTTTGAATTAAAGTACGATGATAAAGAAAGGAACGAGGAGGTAGGGATATGAAAGAGAGATAGAGATTTACCGTGGCAGTAATGTTCTCGTTTTCTTCTGTCTGAAAATACCAAACGAGCGTGCGCACACACACACACACACACACACACACACACACACACACACACGTATGCATACGTTATAACGCTATATGCATCGGATAATACTAAATACTTTATCATCTCCAATAAATGACATCCATTTGTGATGCAAAACATATAAAACCGATGCACGAAAAATCGCATTCATTTGATATGTATTCAGAAACAACACATTTTGCTTAAATACTAACCTGAAAGAAAGTACACTGCAGTCACAGTCATACACACGCAAAAACAACAGTTAAATGGGTGAGTGTGGTTCGTCCGTCGGGATCGACGAGGACCATCTAGTCATCCTGGGGGTGGGTGGGTGGGTTGGGCTCTGTGGGTGCGCAGATGACTGATCAGGCCAATCCGGAAGGCCTGGAAGGTTCTGACGCAGTGTGGACAGGGGATGGTGGCGGCTGTCGGGGACTTGCTGGCGCTGCTTTTCCTGGCCTGTCTGCGTTGCTCTGCTGCAGCGATTCTGTTGGCCTCACAGGATTTGGCGCCTTTGTGGACAGCTGAACGCCACTTTGGTCTGTACATTGCATTCAGCTCCCATATGTCGTGGCTGATGTTGAAGGCCTTCAGAGAAGCTTTTAGAGTGTCTTTGAAGCGCTTCTTTTGGCCTCCATGGGAGCGCTTGCCATGTTGGAGTTCGCCGTACAGCAGTTTCTTGGGGAGCCGGTGGTCTGGCGTGCGAACTATATGGCCTGCCCAGCGCATCTGGGCCTGCATCAAGATGGTGTAGATGCTAGGCAAGTTTGCACAAGTGAGCACCTCTGTGTCAGGGATCTTCTCTTGCCACTTTATGCCGAGAAGTTTTCTGAGGCTGGTGGTGTGGAAGTGGTTCAGCTTTTTGGCGTGGCGTTTGTAGCCGTCCACGATTCACATCCATAGAGCAGTGTGGTGAGAACTATGGCCTTGTATACTTTGAGCTTCGTCTCCAGGGTGATGCCTCTCCTGTTCCAAACGTTCTTATGGAGCCTGCCGAAGGCAGCGCTGGCTTTGGCGAATCTGGCATTCACCTCGTCGTCGATGACAACTGTGCGAGAGAGTGTACTGCCCAGGTATGTGAACTTGTGCACCGCGTTCAGTCGTTGCCCGTTGATGAAGATGTTTGGTTCAACGTAAGGCTTTCCTGGAGCTGGCTGGTGCATCACCTCAGTCTTCTTTGTGCTGATTGTGAGGCCAAAGTTGTCACAGGCAGCAGAGAACTTGTCGACACTGTGTTGCATGTCAGCTTTGGAGGCAGCGTGGAGAGCGCAGTCATCAGCAAACAGGAAGTCGTTGACGGTGTCTGTCCTCACCTTGGTTTTTGCTTGAAGCCTCCTGAGGTTAAAGAGTGAGCCATCTGTGCGGTACCTGATGCCAATGCCTACGTCAGCGTCTCTGAAGGCATCTGTCAGCATGGCTGAAAACATGAGACTGAACAGGGTGGGGGCAAGAACACACCCTTGCTTGACTCCGTTGGAGACAGGGAATGGTTCTGAAGTCTCTCCGTTGTCTTGGACTCGGGCCAGCATCCCATCGTGTAGTTGCCGTATGATGGTGATGAACTTTCTGGGACACCCGTACTTCGCCATGATTCTCCAAAGGCCATCTCTGTTAACAGTATCGAAGGCCTTGGTCAGGTCGACATACGTGGAGTAAAGGTCGGCGTTCTGTTCCTGACACTTCTCCTGGAGCTGCATGGCAGCAAACACCATGTCGATAGTCCTGCGTTCTTTCCGGAAGCCACACTGGCTCTCTGGTAGGAGACCTTGCTCAAGGTGCGCTATGAGACGGTTGAGTAGTACTCTGGACAGTATTTGAATTAAAGTACGATGATAAAGAAAGGAACGAGGAGGTAGGGATATGAAAGAGAGATAGAGATTTACCGTGGCAGTAACGTCCTCGTTTTCTTCTGTCTGAAAATACCAAACGAGCGTGTGCGCACGCACACACACACACACACACACACACACACACACACACACACGTATGCATACGTTAGAACGCTATATGCATCAGAGAATATTGAATACTTTATCATCTCCAATAAATGACACCCATTTGTGATGCACTGAAAACATATAAAACCGATGCACGAAAAATGTATTCAGAAACAACACATTTTGCTTAAATACTAACCTGAAAAAAAAGTACACTGCAGTCACAGTCATACACACGCAAAAACAACATTGTTGTTAAATGGGTAAGCAAAACGTTAATCTACAATTAGCCTAAACAATCGTATTTAAAAGCTGGACAATGAAAGTGTCAAATTATAGAATAATCTAAAAAAATCTTAGCTAAAGAATAATGGACAGTATTTTGATTTTAAGTGCGATGATAAAGAAGAGGGAGGGGGAGGTGGGCATAAGAAAGAGAGAGATTTACCGTGCCAATAAGGTTGTTGGTTTCTTCTGTCTGTAAACACCAAACACACGCGCGCGCGCGTGCACACACACACACACACACACACACACACACACACACACACACACACACGCGCGTATGCATACGTTATAACGTTATATGCATAAGAGAATACCAAATACTTTATCATCTCCAATAAATGAAATCCATTTGTGATGTAAAACATATAAAACCGATGCACGAAAATCGCATTCATTTGATATGTATTCAGAAACGACACATTTTGCTTAAATGCTAAAAAAAGTACTCAGTAATTACAGTCATATGCATGCAAAAATCACAGTAAAATGGGTAAGCGCAATGTTAATCTACAAATAGCCCAAACAATCATATTTAAAAGCAGGATGATAAAGGTGTCAAATTATAGAATAATTACACAATTCTTGACATAAGGATAATCGACAGCATTTGAATTATAGTATGATGATAAAAATTATTATAAAAAAAGAGGGGGGAGGAATAAGAGAGAGAGAGGGGGAGGGAGAGAGAGAGAGAGAGAGAGAGAACACACGCACGCACGCACGCACGCGCGCGCGCGCGTGTGTATGTTACAGCGTTATATGCATTCCAGACTTCATACTACTTTATCGTCTCCAATTTTTAAAAAATCCATTTTTGATGTAAAACATGAAATCGATGCACAAAAGCCACATTGATTCAATATGTATTCATAAACTATATTTCCTGCTTGAAATCTAATTCGAAATAAAGTACACAGTAACCACACTGCAATCACACACACACAATAATCACAGTTGAATGGGGAGGTGAAATGTCACTCTACAATTAAACATAATCATATGTAGCAGCAGGATAACCAAAGTGTCATACTATAATCAAATCATTCTTAACTATAGAAAAGTCAACAGTATTTTGACTAGAGAGAGAGAGAGAGAGAGAGAGAGAGAGAGAGAGGGTGGGGATGGAAGAATGACAGAGAGAGACAGAGATTTACATTGCCAGTACCGTTCTCCTCATCTTCCTCTGACTGTAAATACCACACACACACACACACACACACACACACACACACACACACACACCAAAAAACAACAACAACAAACAAACGAACCAAAAAACACTAAAAAAAAATCCCATTCACTTGCATGCATGCATTGGAATACAGTATATTTTTATCATCTTCTAATGAAAGAAATCCACTGATGTTAAACAAATAAAAGCGGTGCAAGAAAATCACAGCCGTTCAGCATGTATTCTTGAACATTGTTTAACAACCAGCTTGAAATAAACCACACAGTAATTACAGTCACACATCAGTAATAATCACAGTTAAATGGGTCTACCCCCAGGGACCCAAAAAAAGTGGGATTTTTTTGTAATTGTTTTTTTTTTTTTTTTTTTTTTTTTTTTTTTAGGGGGAGTGGGGGGGGGGGGGCGGGAGTTTGGGGGGGGGGGATTCGAAGGGGCTCGAGTTCAAATATCCAAGGTTCGTTCAAGGTATGGATATGTGCCTTTTTCTCCAATAAGCTAGACTAATCCGAGGTGTTGTTCAGCTGACCTTATTTCGCAGATGGTTGACTTAATAATAACCAAGGTATGAAAAGTCGATCGCCCTTTCTTCCCCAAACAGTAAGACTACCGACTGGTTATTTAATAAATTATGATAGGAATGTGCCGGATAAATTTCACCATTACTGGCTTGTAACGGTACATTTTACTGGTACACGATCCGTATTACAAGTTACTAGATTCATTTATCGGTTTACATATAGTTCATGAGTAGCTTGCATGCATGCGGGTTATGGTGATTCCACTATAGCTTGGGTATGATATCTCGTTATCTTATCTATCTTCCTTTTTTTTCTCCTTTTTCTTCCTTTTCTTTTAACCCTCTCTGTCTCTCTCCCTCTCTCTCTCCCCCGCCCCCTCTCTCTGTCGCTTCCCTAGCATCTTCTCACATTGCTTCATTGATCCTTTTTCATTGTTTCACTTTTTTTTAGTTTTCAACAGAGCAGTGTTTGCACTTCATGCTGCCAAGTACAAGGTACCCCCCCCCCCTTCTCTCTCTCTCTCTCTAATTCTCATTTCAGGACATGTGAAAGTTCTTAGAGCATTAATGGCTTTACCGATCGGAGTTTACTTTTTCGCCGACTAAAATATTGCTTTAGTCACACAGGTACGGACGGAAAAACGGCTGCAGGCAAACAACCAGAGAAATGGAATTATGGTTAGTAAACAAATTATCAGTATGCAAGATAAACAGTAATTTATGTAGCAAATGCAAGATAAACAGCAAACCATTTAGCAAGTTACATATGAGAACAATTCAACAATTACAATGACATTATACGTGAAGTAAATAAAGTTATCAACAGCAATGTGAAATATCGGAAGTGTATAACATACAGTAGATCTTCTCAAACTTACCATAGCTTCCATTTCGGCCCTAGAATATAACGAAGAAAAATATGTTAAACGGGGTGATCACTATATTTCAAAATATAGACAAATAACAAAAGTTATGGGGAGACAATGTAATCTGTGAATTTGCTGTAACTATTTATTTATTCTAGACAACTTGGGGCAATTTGCATCCAAGTCACTCACAAAAAAATAGTGAAAAAGAACAGAAGTGTGATTTACTCATAATAGAAGAATTACTTTTTGTATTCCAAATGGAAAAGAACCCAGAGATAATTTCTAAACGTAGAGGTCCATCACACTAATTGAATGTTGTACACAAAACTGAATCTTGGTATAATATCAGCCTGAAGAAAATGTGCACTCTCCAGTCTTATCAGAGAAGACAAAAACGAAATTTTGTAGCTGGAAACATCCTGGGGATGATAACAGACTAATATATGACTTAACAGGGTGAATAGCAGCTAGAAGAAACTATGCGCTGTCTAATTTACTCAGAGTAAACCAAACGGAGTCTTGTTTTTGGAAAATATATCGAGTGTGATAAGAGACTGATACATCACTTAATGGGCTGTCTGATAATATGCTGGATTTTACAGGTTTGGGTGTTGTAATTAGATTGAAACTTAACACCAAACAAACAAACATGAAACTGCTACACGCAGTGGAAGTGTACAATTATGTTTTTAAGTAATAGAGGCTGTGGACAAGGCGATACTATCTCACCTTATCTATTAGTCATCTGGTGTGAGGAAATTTTGGCAACTATCATAAAACGAAATAAAACTACCGTAATTATGTATTTAACCAGGTCAATACAAAATAGTACTATTAGTATTGTATTTGTATTACTCTTTTATTGTCACAACAGATTTCTTTATGTGAAATTCGGGCTGCTCTCCCCAGGGAGAGTGCGTCGCTACACTACAGCGCCACCCATGTTTTTTTCCTTTCTTTTTTTTTCTGCCTGCAATTCTATTTGTTTTCCTATCGAGGTGGATTTTTCTACATAATTTTGCCAGGGACAACCTTTTTGTTGCCGTGGGTTCTTTTATGTGCGCTAAATGCATGCTGCACACGGGACCTCGGTTCATCGTCTCATCCGAATGACTAGCATTCAGACCACCACTCAAGGTCTAGTAGATGGGGAGAAAATACTGGCGACTGCCGGTGTGATTCGAACCAGTGCGCTCAGATTCTCTCGTGGTCTTTGCGGACGCGTTACCTCTACGGCAACACTCCACTATTTGCTGGCGATGTACAGTTTTTGACAGAGAGACACAGGAAAGACAGACAGACAGTATTTTGAAGAAAGAATCAGAGTCAAGGACACAACTTTGCCAGCATGTTATCTCTAAATTTCAGCTTTAGCTAGGAGGGAAAAATCGTAACAAAAGAGGTAAAGCCTTCTTCCTGACTTACATTGATTCCCACTGAATAAAAGAAGAAGAAGAAGAAAAGAACAACCGCATTCACACTTAAAAACAAACAAACAAAAAACTGTTATTTAACCACAGCAACCAGATGCCGCTTGAAGCATGTTCACTTGGCACACATTGAACCCTACCTTTTTTTGGTTCACGTGTGTTTACACAACGTGAGTCTACGTAATAACTATGTGTGTTCAGGTAGGTGCGCGCGCGCGCGCGCATGTGTGTGTGTGTGTGTCAAGTCAAGTCAAGTCAAGTCAAAATGATCTTTATTGAGGGTAAAAGAATAAGCTTATACAGCTTTTTTACATCCTGCCCTCATAAAAAAGAGAAGAAAATTATTATTATTTTTTTTTAATTTCAAAAGGAAGAAATGGGGGAAGTGGGGGTCTGGAAAAGATATATGGAAATAAACAATTACAAGAAATACACAAAAATTCTACCGAGAACAACAACAACAACAACAGAAATAATACAAGCGTAAAAAGCAATAAATTTACATATGATACTGACACGATTACAACATGCAATGCGACACTCTTACATCATTAACTTAATTCAGGAAGAAAAGAGAGAGAGGAAAAACGAGAGAGAAAGCTACATATATATACATGCACACACACACACACACACACACACACACACACACACATATATATATATATATATATATATAGAGAGAGAGAGAGAGAGAGAGAGAGAGAGAGAGAGAGAAACAGACAGACGGGTAAAGGTAACAGTCGAGAGATGGAAAGGAGACAGAAAGTCAGAAGGACAGAGAAGGTTTAAAGTTAGAAAAATAGACAGACAAGTATATAGACAGCAGATACAATGATAGTCAAATCGAAGGATCAAGGGATCATATTTTTTCCATCAAATATTTCTTAAGTGCTTTTTTGAATGGTTGCTTTAGACGACATGACTTTAAAGAAGGAGGTAAACCATTCCATATCGTTCCCCCAGAATATGTTAAACTAGATTTATATAAATTGTTTCGGGGTCGTGGAAAAGATAGTTTGTGAGTGTGTCTATTTTCATTAGTAATAAAATTCTGGGTTATCTTCTTTGGTGCCGTTCCATTCGCTATACTGTGCATACACATACATTTGTTAAGTAACAGTCGACTTTTGAGCGGAAGAATGTCTAAATTTTTATAGTCATTATCTGTCAAAGTATTAGATTTTAGTTTGATCAGTTTGTGTGTGTGTGTGTGCGCGCGCGCACATATATTCTGTGCTGTTCGCGCAAACAAACATACTTAAATTCTTTTTTTTAATCGAGGCCATGAAACACAAAAACATTGAGGTGCACGATACACCACCCCCAACTCTCTCTCTGTATGATCTCCCATCTTTATCCATAAACCTGTCTTCCCTTTCTTTCTCTTCCCCTTCTATTCCTAACCGCCCCCCCTCCCACACACACACACACACACACACACCCCAGATCCGTCTCTTACCTCCTCACTCTTACCTACTCTCCTCTGCTCACCCCCCCCGCCCCTCTCCCCCCCCTCCACCTCTTCCCTCAAGCCCCCGGACCCATACTCACTGTTCCAAAAGTTCAAGTGCTGTAGGTTTTTCGGACGTTTTGGTATCCTTTTTCTTGGAGTCTTGAGGCTGGGCTCCTGCTGCATCTTTACCCCTGCGTCAGAAAACAGACAAGGCGTTTGACTCACCCACAGCCAACGAGATCCCACTGCCTGTTAATGGATTATGCCCCCCCGCGCGCCCCTCTTCCCCGGCCGCCCCCCGCCCCCACCGCTTCCACCACCCCCAACTCCCACCCTCTTCTGTCCCTTCCTCCTTGTGAGGTCCAAGTGGTGAAACATGGTATAAAAGAAAAAAAAAAACAACAACCCAGCTTCCTCACCGACCTCGACCTTCTACAAGTCGGGTTAGAGGGGAAGGGTCAAGCTGAGAGGAGGAAAAGAGGATTGTTACCCATTCAAGTGATGTCAGAGGGGAAAGGGTCAAGCTGAGAGGAGGAAAAGAGGATTGTTACCCATTCAAGTGATGTCAGAGGGGAAAGGGTCAAGCTGTGAGAAGGAAAAGAGGATTGTTACCCATTCAAGTGATGTCAGAGGGGTAAGGGTCAAGCTGTGAGAAGGAAGAGACGGTTGTTACCCATACAAGTGACCCCTCGTCATCACGATCCTAGGGCTTGCTCACGAGAGATGCGTGTGTCTGGGCGTTATCCTTATGTGGATATAAATCTGACTTATATCCAAAGCTAAGTTTAGAAGATGCTACGTTCAAATGTTTGTCTGCATGTATGTATGTATGATCGTCGGTCGAGTCCGACTAAGACCATCCTGAACATCCAAGAAGGCAACAGCCATCCCGTCTATCTGAGCGAGAATTAGATTATAGTGGAGAGTGTCTCGCTCAAGTTACATCCCCACTCTCTCGGCCAAGAGGGTTTTAGGACAGTCGGCGTTGGGATGGTTCCCAAAGGGCAACTAGCCCTCAAAACTGCAGCACTAGAAGCCAGTGCAATCTTGCCTTCTTATTTTGGAGTCATATTCCTTCACAAAAGACTAAGCTGTAGAAGACTTGCACTTGCAGTTCAAAAAGCATTGATCATACGGCTCTCACTTTGCTGTTAGGCCGAATGCAAGCTGGTGTCAGTCTTCGATAAAAGCCGAGCGTTGAGCCGGAAATAAAAACTACACACTGATCCGTTCAGCCTGAGAGTAAACACAGGTTGATTAGCATAATCACAGCCATGGATGACAACCCGTTAAGGCGAGAAGAAATTGGTTCACGCTGGCCCTTATTTTAGTCGAGTTTTTCTTTAAACTGAGACAACATCCAACCATGACTATAACATGCGCACAGCAGTCAAAACAATGTCAACGGGTGACAGTCAAAATCAAGTGGCAAAAGCAGCCTTTGATTAATTTGATTTGATTTCTGTTTAAATGTTGTTGCATGTGTGCATGTTTCATCGAATCATTGAGAGGGAGATGGGGGGAGAGAGGCAGTGTTTTAATGTCTCGAATGTTGTGGTGATCATGAAAAAACTGATGTCTTAAACCTTGAGTTTTTGCATTCTAATAGTCGTTATCAACATACATCTACTGTTGTTTACTGGGTTGTTTTTTTTAATGCAAGCTCTTCAAACAAGCACCCCCCACCCCCACCCCAAATAAAATCCTTTTGACTGTCCTGTAGCTAAGATTGTATGTCAGGTCAGGTGCATAGCCCTTGCTACTGGTACCATGTAACCCAGTACTACCTGCCGCATGTGAAGTCTCCCAACGACGGACCAGGCAGAAGAGGATGACCAAAGGGCAGGGGGAGCTCTTATCCTTGGCTGGAAGTCCCCCTAGGAGACGGAGCTCCGAAGAAAAAACCTGCACCTGCCGAGGCCGTCCTACACGTGGCAGTATCTGCACCTGTGGGACTGTGAGCGTCGGTAGGCGAGAGAGCCGGGAAGGGACTGCACAACTCCTCCTCACTAAAAAAAAAAGTCACCTGTGCTGGTCAGGCAATCAGGCTAATGTCGGAACAACGAGCCAGCCCTTCAACACCCAGCTTTCCCAAGCCCCGCGGCGATGGAGAAGTGGTAACGGGGACAGGCAGAGGATGCTGCTGGCAGTTCCTAGTCACGACTCTGCACGTAGGCGGCTGTGGGGTGATGGTCGTCCGCCGTAGACTGGGGCAGATGCGGCGCCCGTATCCTCCCACAGTGTCAGAGCAGCCCTTTTCGGGGACAGCACTGCTCTCCCCACATGGGGAAGGGGAGATAAAAGGATCCCTTAACAAAGCCTGCCTCACCTAGTACCTAGTAGGAAACCGCACCTGCTTGGACATCCAACACTAGCGGTCGAAAACAACAGAAGAAAAGAACCAGGAGTCTATCCCTGACTCTGGGTGCCTGGAATGTTCGCACCCTCTTAGACAGAGACGACAGGCCAGAAAGGCGCACAGCGCTCATTGCAAGAATGCTTTATCGCTACCAGGTGGACATAGCAGCCCTGAGCGAAACTAGATTTGTCGGTGAAACCCAGCTGGAGGAAGTTGGAGGGGGCTACACCTACCGCATTGTGAAGCCAGATGGTACCCCAAGAACCTCAGGCGTGGGCTTTGCCATATGAACCAAACTTGCACGACAGCTTGATAGCCTTCCACGTGGGATAAACGACAGACTAATGACCCTGCGTCTGAAGCTGTCCAAGGATCGCTTCGCCACAGTCATCAGCTGCTATGCCCCAACGATGACCAACCCTGATGACATCAAAGAAGCTTTCTACGAGGAGCTCAGCCGCACCATTTCAGCGGTAGACAGAAAGGACAGGCTGATCATCCTTGGGGATTTCAATGCCCGTGTAGGCGTGGACTTCTCATCGTGGCCAAAATTCCTAGGACAGCACGGCACTGGCAAGTGCAACTCCAACGGACTGCTTTTGCTCTCGCTTTGTGCACAGCATGGACTGACCATCACCAACACCCTCTTCCAACAAGCGGACAAGTACAAGAACACATGGATGCACCCCCGCTCCAAGCAATGGCACATGCTGGACTATGTGATTGTCCGGCAGAGGGACAGAGGTGATGCTTCCATTACACGCTGCATGAGAGGAGCAGTCTGTTGGTCGGACCATCGCCTGGTACGCAGCAAGATGAACATCAGACTTGCATGCAAGCTTCAACCAGCCAGGCAGAAACCCCCTAGGAAGTTGAACATCCACCGCCTCCCTATCACCAAGGACGTGCTGCAGCAGCAAATCCAAGTAGCTCTCCAAGAAATTCCTGCATCGACTGATGTAGAAGAGGTATGGAGCACCGTTAGAGATGCTGTGTACACAGCAGCAGCTGACACACTCGGCTTTGTACAGAGGAGCCACAAAGACTGGTTTGACGACAACGACTCTGGAATCTCCAAGCTCCTGAACACAATGCATATACGGCATCAGGATCACATTTCCGATAAAGACTGCCAGAGGAAGGAGAACCAGTTCTTGCAAACCAAGCAACTCGTACAGAAGAGGCTGCGTGAGATGAAGAACACCTGGTGGGATAGAAAGTCCGAAGAGCTTCAGTCCGCTGCTGATGCTCACGACATGAAGACCTTCCATGATGGTCTCCGAGCTGTGTATTGGCCGAGAGTCACAGGATCAACTCATGTCCGAGCCTCGGACCAAACCACCCTCCTGACAGACAAGAAAGACATCCTTGCCCGCTGGGCAGAGCACTTCAACACCCTCCTCAACAGGGACTCGTCCGTATCTGACGAGGCAATTGCAGCCCTCCCACAGCTACCAGTCAATGACTCGCTAGCTGCCCCTCCCACCAAGGTCGAGACCCAGAAGGCCATGAAGCTGACAACGTCATGAAAAGCACCAGGAGCGGATGGAATCCAGGCTGACATCTACAAGTATATGCTTCTATTGTGCACATTTACAAACGGAAGGGAGACAAAACATCCTGCGATAACCACCGTGGAATCTCTCTCCTCTGCATCGCCGGCAAGATCTTCGCCCGCATCATACTGAACAGACTGGTTGACCATGTCTCCAACACAGTCATTCCTGAGGCTCAGTGCGGCTTCCGCTCAGGCAGGGGGACATGTGACATGGTGTTTGCTGAGAGATGCAAGAGAAGTGCCGTGAGCAGAACAAGGAGCTCCACATGGTCTTTGTAGACCTGACTAAGGCCTTTGACACGGTGAACCGCCATGGTCTGTGGAAGATCCTCCTAAAGTTCGGCTGCCCAGAGAGCCTAATCCAGCTGATTGCGTCTTTCCACGATGGCATGCAAGCAAGAGTACAGGAAAATACTGACATGTCGGATCCCTTCCCTGTGGTAAATGCAGTGAAGCAAGGTTGCGTCTTGACACCCACACTGTTCTCCATTATCTTCTCTACCATGCTGATTGACGCCTTCCAAGACTGTGACCGGGGCATCTACATTCAGTTTCGCACAGATGGCAAACTTTTCAACTTGCGGCGACTCCATGCCAGGTCCAGGGTGTTTGAGGCACTGATGAGAGAGTTCCTCTTCGCCGATGACTGCGCGCTTGCTGCACACACCCATAAGGACATGCAGTTCATTATGGACAGGTTCTCAACCTCCTGCAGGCGCTTTGGACTCACCATCAGCCTCAGCAAGACCGAGTCCATGTACCAACCGGCTAGCTCACAGAACGCCAGTGCCTCCCCCCACCTGCAATCAAGATCAATGACACAGAGATCAAGTCAGTCGACAAGTTTTGCTACCTGGGCAGCACCATATGCAGCAACGGAGCCCTTGATGCAGAAGTGACGCTGCGCATCGCCAAGGCCAGTTCCGCCTTTGGCAGACTCAACAACAGGTTGTGGAACAACAAAGGCATCAGGCTCAGCACCAAGATGAAAACCTACAGAGCTGTTGTGCTGACCACCTTGTTGCACTGCTGTGAAACATGGACGACGTATCGCTGTCACATTCAACAACTTGAGCAGTTTCACCAGAGATGCCTACGAAAGATCTTCGGCATAAAGTGGCAAGACTGGGTCTCCAACCTCCAGGTCCTAGAGAGGAGCGGCCTGCCCAGCATCGAAAGCCTGCTGACCCAGTGCTAGCTACGCTGGACAGGACACGGTGTCCGCATGACAGACAACAGGATCCCGAAGATGCTTTTGTATGGCCAGCTGAAGGAAGGCCACCGTGAACTTGGAAGACCCTGCAATTGTTTCAAGGACACCTTGAAGACAAACCTCAAATCCTGTGACATAGAGATCGCATCCTGGGAAACTGATGCCCTTGACCGCTGTCGCTGGAGGATGCTGTGCTCTAGTGGCATAAAGACGTTTGAAAACAAGAGAACGCTGGCCATTAAAGAGAAGCGTGAGCGAAGGAAGCAGGGCTCAACTTCTGGAGACGTTTTCCCATGCAACACTTGTGGGAAGTGCTGCGCATTCAGAATCGGCCTCTTCTCCCATATGAGGACACACACCGACAGATAAGCCTGCCTGCCTACTCATCCGTCGGACCGACGGGAGACTCCATCAGTTAAGATTAGAGACACTGATGAAAAACAGAAAACTTCAGCGACGATGGCACGTTTGCTTTGAGCTTTTCATTTTATATTTATTTTATTTTATTTTTTGCTGCCCCATATCTTGTACTGTTTCAGTGGCATTACTCCCACGCCGCCCATTCCGAGTCCCCCAATACATGGCCACACCCGGGTTTGTAAATCACAATCCCAGTGTCGGCAGTCCGCAGGGAATCATTGATGTTTGGTCGCCAGGAGACCACACACAAGAAGAGACCTTGCAATGCTGCCGAGTCACTTCGGTGGTGTTCAGTGGTGCTTGTTCTGATTTAACGTACTTAGGACACCACCTACTAAGCCCCTTCCTAACGGCAATAATGGCTTAGTGGCGGAGCCAACTGAGTGAGCGCCCCTCCCAGAGTGGAAACCACCACCACGTCCCTCCAACAACAGCCCCCTATGAATCTGCCGACAATGAAGACACTGACAGGACTCATCTAAAGCACGAAGTGGAGTATCAACACTGAGGTCATCATGAAAGCAGGGCATGAAAGGTCACATAATTTGGGACTTTTCTATGATGGAGGAGGATGGATATTATAATGATGATGACGATGCTGCTGTAAAGGTCTGTTTAGGTTTGGGACTGCGTGACAAGGCTGTACAGTGTACTCGACGCTTCCTGTCATAATGATATCCCAGCGTCAACTAGGCTCGAGAGATACAGACACTTGCAGTGTTGGTCATGAAATTAGAGCAACATACTCAAAGACGCATCCGTGAAGTCGATGACACTCGGCTGTGTGGCCCCAGTCTTCCCATTTAAGCCCATAGCACACTCAACTCTGGGTAAGAGCCGGCCAAGGGTCGAAAAACGCACCTCCGCTGGGACGGATTCAAACCCACGTCCTCCCAGCCGTCAGTCCGCGACGCTAACCACTTCGCCACGGCGACTGGTGCTTCTTTTGTCTTCTTTGTCTCCGAGGATTTACCACTGATCAGAGACGTGTAGGTTGGACCCGCAAGTACTGAAGCAAAACCAAACTGAAATATCCCAACTTACGCCGCAGACTTCAGTCCGGGGAACATTTCCATCTCTCCTTTCAGGGCGGAGCGAGTCACCTTGCCTGCTTTGTGCAATTCCCGCATCAACTTGCGGCGGCCCTCCAGCAGTTCCCTGCAACAATACAATACAATACAATACACAATACAATACAACACATCACAACAGAAAACAAGTCATCTCTAGTCATGCAACAGGAAATTAATTGTGCATCAACAGGCTCGTCACTCCCCCCCCCCCCCACACACACACACAGAGTATCTCAGCCCACACCTGAGTCCGACGCACATCAAAACATGAAAAAGATTGGACCAAGCGATCAAATACAACACACAGAAAGCCAAGCCAAATACACACATGCAGCTAACACAACACAGAGGCTTAGCCCACCAAGCATGTCCGGGGAAAGAAAGAAGTTTATTTATTTCTGAAACTCATTATATATATATATATATATATATATATATATTTATATATATATATATATATATATATATATATTCATATATCTCTTTAATGACTTCTTCATCTTATAGAAATATTCTTTTTATTCATTTCTTCTTTTTTTTTCGTGGAAAAGAACAGGATTTTCCAAACCAAGTTTCTACCTTCATTTCTGCCCATGAAAATGAGCTGTTTATTCCGGCAAAACGCATGTGAAACGATTAAAAAAAAACCCAAACAAATCAATCAATCAAAACATTTGAGTGATAATTTTGTGTCATTTGCATTCCATGGTTTATTCATTTAGTTATCTATTTTTGTATAATAAATTATGGGGAATAATTATAGTCAGTTTAGTCCAGTTTCTCAAGGAGGCGTCACTGCGTTAGGGCTAACCCATATACGCTACACCATATATGCTAAGCAGATGCCTGACCAGCAGCATAACCCAACGCGCTTCGTCAGGACTTGAGGAAATTAATCGACTGATTGGTTGATTGATTGACTGATTGATTATCAAAAGATATTTTAAAGATGATGGAAAAAAAATAATCATTATACATTTCGCCTATTACTTTGGGAACATACCGTCATTGAAAAGTTTGTTGAAGTAGGCGTAAGTAACACGAAACGGGGGAAGTGGATCAACGGAAGCTAGCCAGATCTGACTTAAGAGACCACAGTCCAGCGGCTTCGCCATTCTTAAGATTTCTGATAGCTTTGATTTTTCTTATCTCTTGCTGTAATTGGATGTGGTTTATGTCGGAATCATGAAGTTGTCAGAAGGTGGTAGGGGTAGTAGGGAAGGTTCACACTCTATTCACACCAAAACAGAACCACATGGAGTGGCTTTATGAGGTGTTTTATTATAGAACAGCATGTGCTGCACATCACTACTCTGAAAGCAGATACACCATACAAACATCAATATGCCATCAGCCTAAGCATTACCTCACTTATCTTGGCATCACATGTCCAGCAATACATTTTTTCTCAAAGAGATCTACGTAACAAATGAAAAAAAATTTTTTTTTTTTTTTAAGTTCCAGCTAGACAGCTCATCCAACACAAACAATTGGTAACATAAAATACCATGCAAACATATGACTGACAACTTTCAGTTCTTAACAACCCCTATCATCATGAAGCATTTTCACTGTCACAATCACGTGGAAATCATAACTGCCAAGTCCAGTCTGTCTCTGGTCAACTGAACAGCAAACCATGTGCCACAACATAGGACTGACTCTCCATGCTCCCAGGGTTTTCTAACCGTTAACAACATGACCATGTGCCTCCCCAATGACCAACAAACACCGTGTAAGAGACACCTAGTGCAAGCTGCTCCAAATTATCATCCAAACCCGAACCCAGATGATGTTCAAAGCGAATTAGTGAATTCGTCCTGAAAGATGCCATTCGCTAAGTGCAATACTTAACGATGTCTGAGAATCGGCATCCATTAAAGAGACTGTACGGTCGTTTCTATAATTACGTTTTTAGAATACTTCAATTGGATGTATTTTCTTCTTAGTCCCATATAAGCGTTTTGAACTGGACGTCCGGTTCTCTTATAAACTATAAAAATCTGTCGAAACCGCCTTTTTCTGTTTTCTTGTTATTCAAGTGGGAGAAAGAGAGAGTGTCAGACGGATAGGCAGACACACACAGACACAGACAAAGACACACACACACACACACACACACACAGACACACAGACAAAGACACACACACACACACAGACAAAGACACACACACACACACACACGCACGCACGCACGCACGCACGCACACACACACACGCACATACATACATGCATACATACATATATGTGTGTGTGTGTGTGTGTGTGTGTGTGTGTGATTGACAGCAGACTGTCAGAGACGCGGGGAAAAAAAAAGAAGACACAAAGTAAGTAAACCATACGCGAAGTCAATTTCCCCGTCTCCATCTTTGTCCAGTTTAGCAACCAGTTTGTCCAGCTGTTTGATGCTGAGAGGAATGCCCGCGTCCTGCACACATACAGGCAGCACAACTCTGCTGGTGCAGTGAGGGCCCGCCCCCCCACCCACCCCCAGTCAGTGAGGGACTGACTGACTGAGTGGGGGGACTGAGTGAGGGACTGAGCGACTGATCGGGTTGGCGACTGAGTGCGTGACCGACTGACGGAATGAGTGTGCGGAGCTAGACCGAAAGTGTTTTGTTGGTGAAGTGACTGAATGAGTGCGCGAGCTAGATAAAAATGCGTGGGTGGGTGACTGAATGAGCGTGCGAGCTTGACAGAAAGTGCGTGGGCGAGTGACTGAATGGGTGCTCGAGCTAGATAAAAATGCGTGGGTGGGTGACTGAATGAGTGCGCGAGCTAGATAAAAATGCGTGGGTGGGTAACTGAATGAGCGTGCGAGCTTGACAGAAAGTGCGTGGGCGAGTGACTGAATGGGTGCTCGAGCTAGATAAAAATGCGTGGGTGGGTAACTGAATGAGCGTGCGAGCTTGACAGAAAGTGCGTGGGCGAGTGAATGAATGGGTGCTCGAGCTAGATAAAAATGCGTGGGTGGGTAACTGAATGAGCGTGCGAGCTTGACAGAAAGTGCGTGGGCGAGTGACTGAATGGGTGCTCGAGCTAGATAAAAATGCGTGGGTGGGTGACTGAATGAGCGTGCGAGCTTGACAGAAAGTGCGTGGGCGAGTGACTGAATGGGTGCTCGAGCTAGATAGAAAGTGCTGGACTGCGAGCGAGCGAGCGCGCAAGCAAACACACCATGTACAAGCCCTGTTCTTTTATTAAGAGGAAGGTTGCAGAACGGTTCAGACGCCCGCGACTCAGTGTCCGTGAGGGTCTTGGTTCGAATCCTGACCTCGCTCTTTCTCCCAAATTTGAATGGAAAATCAAACGTCTTGGATGAGACAACACTCCACCCCCCACCCCCCCTACCCCACACCCTATCCTCCTCCCCCACCCCCTCCCCCACACAGTGGAATCTCAATGCACTAGAACAACTATAAGCCCCGATTCCGTCGTCGAAACAAGGACAACACAAGCTGATCATCTAATACCCTGTTCATCAATGACCCCATCCGATTGCCCATTCCTCCCAAACCCCCTCCTCTTCAATAATATGGAAAACCACTCACCAGATCCATCCCTAACCCCTCTCCAACCTCTGGAAAAGCACATATCACATCCCTCTCCACAATGCCCCCCTCTCCAACCTGAAGAAAACCACATATCACATCCCTCTCCCCAATGCCCCCCTCTGTAACCCCAAGAAAACCACATTATCACATCCCTCCTCCCAATGCCCCCCTCTCTAACCTCAAGAAAACCACATTATCACATCCCTCTCCACAATGCCCCCCTCTCTAACCTCAAGAAAACCACATTATCACATCCCTCTCCCCAATGCCCCCCTCTCCAACCTGAAGAAAACCACATAATCACATCCCTCTCCACAATGCCCCCCTCTCTAACCCCAAGAAAACCACATTATCACATCCCTCTCCACAATGCCCTCCTCTCTAACCCCATGAAAACCACATTGTCACATCCCTTTCCACAATGCCCCCTCTCTAACCTCAAGAAAACCACATTATCACATCCCTCTCCACAATGCCCCCCTCTCTAACCTCAAGAAAACCACATTATCACATCCCTCTCCACAATGCCCTCCTCTCTAACCCCAAGAAAACCACATTATCACATCCCTCTCCACAATGCCCCCCTCTCTATCCTCAAGAAAACCACATTATCACATCCCTCTCCACAATGCCCCCCTCTCTAACCTCAAGAAAACCACATTATCACATCCCTCTCCCCAATGCCCTCCTCTCTAACCTAAAAAAAACCACATTATCACATCCCTCTCCACAATGCCCCCCTCTCCAACCTGAAGAAAACCACATTATCACATCCCTCTCCACAATGCCCCCCTCTCCAACCTGAAGAAAACCACATTATCACATCCCTCTCCACAATGCCCTCCTCTCCAACCTCAAGAAAACCACATTATCACATCCCTCTCCCCAATGCCCTCCTCCCTAACCTGAAGAAAACCACATTATCACATCCCTCTCCCCAATGCCCTCCTCTCCAACCTGAAGAAAACCACATTATCACATCCCTCTCCCCAATGCCCCCCTCTGTAACCCGAAGAAAACCACATTATCACATCCTTCTCCCCAATGCCCCCCTCTCCAACCTCAAGAAAACCACATTATCACATCCCTCTCCACAATGCCCCCCTCTCTAACCTCAAGAAAATCACATTATCACATCCCTCTCCACAATGCCCCCCTCTCTAACCTCAAGAAAATCACATTATCACATCCCTCTCCACAATGCCCCCCTCTGTAACCCGAAGAAAACCACATTATCACATCCCTCTCCCCAATACCCTCCTCTCCAACCTCAAGAAAACCACATTATCACATCCCTCTCCACAATGCCCCCCTCTCTAACCTCAAGAAAACCACATTATCACACCCCTCTCCCGAATGCCCCCCTCTCTAACCCCAAGAAAACCACATTATCACATCCCTCTCCCCAATGCCCCCCTCTCTAACCTCAAGAAAACCACATATCACATCCCTCTCCACAATGCCCTCCTCTCCAACCTCTGGAAAACCCCTGCCTCCGCCACACACACACACACACACACACACACACACACACACAAACCCTCACCGCCACCCCAACGATGAGCTCTTGCCGGGTCATGGTGCCGCTCTTGTCCGTGTCGAAGCGGGTGAAGAGGTCCACGAGGCGCAGGTTCTTGACGCGGGTGTAGGTGAGGAGGACCTCCAGCGGGTCGCCGCCCACGAGGTCCATGACTTCCAGCATGTTGCGGGAGTAGTCCTTGATGTTCAGCAGGCCCCGGTAGTTGATCATGAAGTCCGGGTTGTTCTTGCGGATGCTCTCCTGCAGGTCCAGGGTTTCCTGGGACACCGTGATGGACTGGGAAGGGGGGTGTAGGGGTGGGTGGGGGCGGGGGGACCAAGAAGGGTACGGGTATCAGGTGAGCATGTGCGGTAGAGTAGTGCCAGAGGACAAGGTCAGGGGGGCAGGGACGGGAAAGAGATGGCACGGGGAAAGATGCGAGGGCGGGTTGTGTGTGTGTGTGTGTGTGTGTGTGTGTGTGAGGGATTGGGGGTTGGGACGCTGAGGGAAAGGGAGTAGTGACTGGGTTGTGCGCGCGTTCGAGAGTTAGAGAGGGGGAAAGTGGGTGGGTGGGTGGGTGGGTGAGAGAGGGTGAAAGGAGGAAATAGGTTGGATTAGGGACAAAGAAAGATTGGAGGTGCGGGGGTGGGGGTGTGGGGGGAGGGAGCAAAGAGAGTGAAAGAGACACAAAGAGAAAGAAACAGAAAGAGTAAGAGGCACACACACACACACACACACACACACACACACACACACACACACACACGAAAGATTACCCCAGCATCAATGAAGCTAAGCCCCATTTCTGGCACACAGGACAAGGCTCTCAGGAAGAGGGTCAGGTCAGCGTTGGTCAGAGGGTTATCTGGAAACTAACCACCAAGAGATGAAGAACGTGTTCTTTTCTTGCTCCTTGTCTGCTTTGTGTTTTGCGCCATGTCTTAAACCACCGATATGCCTGTCTTTGTCTGCCCCAACTGTCAGCGAACATTTCGTGCGCAGATTGGACTATTCAGCCATCTGCGCACTCACAGATAGATTCATGAGCATCCCCCCCCCCCCCCCCCCCCCCCCCCCCCATCCCCCAGCTGGATGACAACGATGGTCATCATCGATCTCGATGGACACACACCACCACTAAACCACCGTTTAACAAGAAGCAAAGCCTTCATGGCTCAGGAGGGATTCCTACTGAACAACCAAACCGAAAATACTGTTGGGGGTGGGGTTACCAGTACTTACATCTAACGATCCAAATCCCAGTCCAAATCATACTTTTGATCACCACCAGAAACGAATGTTTGTCGAACCGTCAATGGTATGCTGGAAAAGGAATGATTCTATCTAAACCGGCTCACATCGATCAGCATTTCAAATGCTTGATGATCATGTGATAGAATAGCCGAAGACTTTTTTTGTTTGTTTTTGTTTCGTTTTTTGTTGTTTTTTTTGCGTAATATACACGACAATCGCTGTGGACAAGTCCAGTTCTTTCGATAAAATATCGGCGGATCGCCCGCGTTCTTCAACTCCGATCATTGCAATGAGTCGTTGTCACGATTCGCCTTGCAGGCTCGATGTGCATGCTCCACTCTTTTTTCTTTTCTTTTTTTTCTTTTTTTTTTTATAAACATAATCAGTATTATAATTAACCAAGTTTTATAATAAATGGTGCCATCTTCTTTGCCATGAAGCTGGTACATGAATGTAGGCTCATGTCTTATAATGATCGATTAATTTATTGAAAATTATTTTCCCTTAAGGGTAGAAGGATACGTGGTGATCTCATTGAGACATACAAGCTTTTCAATGGTTATGTTGATGTATCTTGGGACCAGTTCTTCTATGCACCTCAGTATAGTTCCACAAGAAATACTGATGGAAATATTTTTGTACAACGTTCAAATACTAACACAAGAAAAGTTTTGCTTCAGTGACCGAGTTACGAATGAATGGAATCAACTGCCACTGCATTTAAAACAAGCACCAGCAACTAACTCATTCAAGAATCAACTGGACAATTCTACAAAATTCTTAACTATTTTTTAGAGAGTTTGATGAATAAATAAAATGTAAATGAAGCGTTGAACCTTGACCAAAGTCTGTAACAGACTGTGTCATGAGATCAAAGAAGGGACTGTTAATAAGCTTCAAAGCTTGTTTTTGTCCCTAACTACTACTATTACTACTACTACTACTACTACATGTATACACAAAATGTGTGCTAAACGATTGTTTTTTTATGTCTTTTGAACATATCTAGCATTTATTTTTGACAAAAGGCTAGTAAAATTTGATTTTGAGCATAAAATGTAAGCGTCATTTTTCGGGACAGTGGGATCCAGTGGGATGGGGTTTTTCAATGTCATCACACAGCGAGAACACAAGCCTTTTTTCCTTCTCTGATTGTCTTTCATTGATGTGAAATGAACTTAAATTACATCAGTTACGAGCAACAATTCAGTTAACTTGTTGATAAGTTCACGTCCCCTCCCCCTCCCCCCTTCACACGCGCACATCACCCGTTTCGTCAAACGAGCCCGCAACTATCATAAATAACTTTTTTGCAGTTTGTTTACAGCAAGATCTAAAATAAAACTTATATGAAATATCATATATGGTTATAACATGCATTGTACATTAAAAAAAATAATGAAAATAATAAAGAAAGAAAGAAACGGAACAGGGTTTCAGCGTTTTCCCCTGCATAGTAGTCTATAAAAAGATGAACTCAAAGATAATGTGATTATTTTGTTTGAAAATAGTTTCAATACACTAAATGTTTTCCACTCATTCAAGAAAAGTCACTCATGTCTACAAAAAAGGCCATAAAACACACACAGGGTAAGAGCAGCTTCCGGCTCCTTCAGAGTGTGGGCAACTCCATAAGTGTCTGGGGCATGTGAAACAAATCAAAGCACATGACAAGCACTCCAACTTTGCATTTCTTGCATTTGCGATACACTTTTCCACATCTCATTTGAGTTTTCCAGAGCAAAATGATGTGGTCGATCCTGTCATAGAGTATCTTTGAAGGCACACTTTTGCTTACAGCCAACGTGGGTACTCTTGGGCGACCAACAGAAGATGCCCATGACGCTTGCACAAGGTACACCCTGGCTATGGAATGCCTGATGTCCAGTATATTTAGGGGCTTGTTCGCAGCTGCTTGTGTTGCCCTGTACAAGACGCTGGCATCAACACTGAAGGGAAACGGTGGCACCACCAGTTCGTGGAACAAATGGAGATGTCCTTGTCTGCATTTTGGCCCATCCGATCCACACCATTCATTGTGTGATTGTGGTGTTTTACCACGAGTGGTTGTGTGATGTCCACTCAATGTCCTTCAGCTCTAAACCAGCGTTTTACTGGCTGGACTGGTTCAACTCCAACCTTGATTGACATGGTTTTGACAACGAAGTGTTCAATTGGTGTAGTTGGTAGATGAGAGAGGTCAACAACTTTAGCCTTCCACGGGAAACGTTCTCTCTGCCTTTTTGACAGACACACTCTTCTCCAGTCTCTTCTAGGACCATCTTTTTGGCTCTTTTTGGTGACAGTAGGTACTGCAGTAGACTGTTTTCTTTCCCTCCGTTTTGTGGATGCCTGTTGACTTGGCAGAGCTGACCATGCTGAGGTTGATGGTACTGGAGAGTCAGTTCATGTTCAGTCTGTCTCATATTCACTTAGATGCTGCACAAAAATGACTCATTCTTATCTGGTACACCCAGAAAATGACACTGTGTCTTTTTACCTTATCTTTCAGTTATACTGCAGTACACTGAGGTGTATTCATTTTTGTACGTGAACAATACTTTGATTAACTATTAGCTTTTCTGTGGGGAAATAAGTTATATATTTTTTTTTTCAAATCGAATTGAAATCAACCATAGGTAAATAAAATAAAATAAAATAAAAAGAAGAAAATAAATAAAGAAAAGAAAATCTGAAGTTGAATCTACTAACCTGAATTTATAGCACCTTACAAACAGATAAACACGTGTAAAAAAAAAAAAAAAAAAAGTATTTGATTTCACAGACTCGATTACTCACTTTTCTACTTTCAAGTATTAGCAAACTCACAATTCCGTTGTATCAAGGTTTTCTCACATGACATTCCTGTGTAATGCAGCTTTTGCTGCAACGGTCAGCTATTCTAGTTAGATATTGTGCCTCCTCCATCTTTGTCACCACTGACCTTGTCAGTTTCAAAGCCACCCTCATCGGGTGGATCAATGTAAATCCAGGCTTCTTGAAAGTCAGCATCATCTTCAAGTATGCTAACTACTTCATGAACCATGCATAGGCTAAAAACAAATAACTTCTGCACAAAACTATTACAGACTGCATTGAGAGTAATGAACAAAACCCCCACCCCTTTAGATACCACTGTCCCTAAATAGGGACGCTTGTTTCAACCCACACAAAATCAACAATAATTAATTTCTGGTACAAAACCAAACAACAAAAAAAACCGTTTCTGGGATGTCATTTAATAAACACTTTCTCTTCATAATGATGTATAAAAACTTTCAAAACAAAAGTCATCGACTTACCTTTGAGGGTGACTCATTTTGCAAGCCGAAAAGCCCCAAACTTTGCAAGCCTCCACAATGTACTGCTGGGGCATTCACTGAAAACAACTGGCTGTGAATGAAAGTAATGAACTCCACTGTTCATCTAAAAACGGGAAACTGAACTATCCCAAGATTTAACTGGAAGGGGTGAATACTATTCACTGTCACCTAAAAAGGAACAGTGGGCTTGAAGGGGTTAACTCTTTCATACGAACGGCGAAAGAGACGACGTTAACAGCGTTTCACCCCAATTACCATCATCAAAATATTGCAAGCGGAAGGCTCTTATACTGAAGACGTGAATGTTGACAAAGAATACCACAGTTCTGACGACGGAAGCCAAAGGTTGGGTCATTCAGACACCCACTGGACATCCGAGGGGTCTGTGTAGAGGAGAAGAGAGGACTGGCCGTACTGAGTGAGTTAAGCACGAACTGACTGACCCAGATCCCTGGCTCGGTGTTCTGAAGAAGCGCTCTCTCTCACAGTGTAGAAGTCCTCCCCTCCTCTCGCTCTCACAACCCCCCTCTTTCTCTCCCCCCCCCCCCCCCCAAACTCCCCCCTCTTCACCCCATGCCCCCAGATTCAAACCCGTAGCTCCTCACTTGAAAAGTCTTGAGATTCTTATTTTCCTTCATCTGCCCCAGCATTTTCAGGAGCGACTCTGCGTTGACGCGGCAGCCGGTGATATTGAGGACACACAGCGCTTTGTTCTGGTTCAAACCCTCGCCCAGCTGTTTGGCTCCATCTGTGTCAATGCCGTTCCACGACAGGTCCAGCTGCATCAGGCTGTCGTTGTGCTAGGAGAGACAGAAGGAAAGAGAGAGAGAGAGAATGAGAAAGAGAATAATGGAGAGAGAGAGAGAGAGAGAGAGAGAGAGACGGACAGACAGACAGACAGACAGACGGACGGACAGACAGAGAGAGAGAAAGAGAGAGAGAGAGAGTGTGTGTGTGTGTGTGTATGTCAATCTGTGTATGACAGTGATACCTATAACTTTGTCAAGGAAGGGACTTCAATCCCATTTTGAAGGGTACGCGACTCATTTTCGCTCGCCCATGTACACACAATGTATATTTCCCAACACGTCCCGTGGATTAAAGAGATAAAGGGCCGAAAGAGAGAGACCGGGTGGAGGAGAAGAAAGAGCGATGAGGAATGGAGTCAGAGAGGGGGAGAAAGAGCGAGAGAGAGCGGCAGAGAGTTGGGGGAGGAGGGGTGAAGGAGAAGAAAGAGGAGAAGAAAGAGAGAGGGGCAGAGAGTTGGGGGAGGAGGGGTGAAGGAGAAGAAAGAGAGAGGGGGGCAGAGAGTTGGGGGAGGAGGGGTGAAGGAGAAGAAAGAGAGAGGGGCAGAGAGTTGGGGGAGGAGGGGTGAAGGAGAAGAAAGAGAGAGGGGCAGAGAAGAAAAAAGAAAGAAGAGAGTGGGCGACGAATGGATGACTTTCATTTGGATTTCATTTATAACCTTTATAATCTGGAAAATAAACATATCAACAAATGTTTCCGTAAAACGAAAGTATTTGATACAGTAATAACGTTCTTGTATGCAGTGTAGCAAAAACTGAAACAGGTGCATACTTAAGAGCGCGCAAGTGCGCACAGACATCATTTCAAAAGAGACAGAGGGAGAAGCTTTATAAACCCACTACCCAAATGTGCTTGAACAATGCGAAGTGATAGGTCTCCGTACCGTGCCGAGGAAAGGCATAGAGAACTGATACAATGTAGAAATGATCATGACAGGGAACCCATGTCATGTGACTGACAAACAAACAGAAGTAAACAGATGATTATGTCTGTCTAAATATGCTTGGGTTTTTTTCAAACACAACTTGAAAAAGGATCACCCAGCAATGTCAAGATACACCCAGATCAAGATTACCAATTGTGACCTTTTCACAAATGTTCGCGCCTTTGAACTTGTTTGATAAATTGTCCACTTCCCCGGTCGACTCCTCAATGCACTACACGATCTGTCGGCAGACATCTCCCCACTGTACATATTCATGTTTCTGTTGACGAAGTTCACTGTCACGTTGAGAACTGTCCTCATCTGAATCAGACTTGTTCGTGTTTTGGTGCACATGGGCCGTGCAACTTTGTTCTGTCTCACACATTTCTGCACCACATGGTATGTCTGTACCCGTGGCTTCGTCATGAAGGACTGTCACTGCAAGTGTATCACACGGTGTCATGTCAGTGCGCTGTTCGTCACGCCATGCGTCGCTCAGTGACAGTGGTGCAGATGGAGTGGGGTGTTTTGTCATACATATACATATCAGCGTGAACAGATTCGTTCTCCGCGTGGTCAGTGGCATAAAACAGAATGCGAGGGATTGGCAACAATAAATCAGAAGACGATATATGTTCACTGGCCTTTCTGTCTTGCTTCAGTCTGTGTTTTTCAGCTCTTTTCTTGTCTCTGTTGACCCGAGACGGACATTTTCTGCTGTACACAGCAGCACTGCCATTTTGAACTTGCACAACAGGGGGCTGACAGGTAGTTGTAAGTCTGAGAACTACGACAGTTCCATCGTCTCTGTCTTCTATTTTGAAAGACGACAGCGTCATGTCTTGCAGCATCGTGTTCAGCATGCTTTCTAATGTCGACAGGAGTCCCTTAAATGCTGACTTAAATTTCTTCACAATCATCACACACATTGTAATAATTTGCCCTTGGAGTTCTGAGCGTCTCGATGGCTGCCAAGCAAAGGAAGCTACCCACAAAGAGAGACAGAGAGAGCAAGAGAGGGAGAGAGGGAGGAAAAGGATTAACACTCACAGCTAACATTTTAGCGATGCCTTTGATTCCAAGCCTTCGAATATGGTTATAACTCAGATCCAAGTGAGTCACAGTGTGATTATCCTCTGCAATGAATATGTGGCGTTTGTTGAAGCGTCTTTATGACAACTGTAATATCACTAGTTATTCATACTTAATGACAAAGTAGTAGATAAATTCAAATGCAACAAATACAAACCCTTTGTCATTTTGAAAAAATGAATGATCACGTTAACTCACTCAGTACAGCCATTCCTCTCTTCTCCTCTACACAGACCCCTCGGATGTTCAGTGGGTGTCTGAATGACCCAACCTTTGGCTTCCGTCGTCAGAATTGTGGTATTCTTTGTCAACATTCACCTCTTCAGTATAAGAGCCTTCCGCTTGCAATATTTTGATGATGGTAACTGGGGTGAAGCGCTGTTAACGTCGTCTCTTTCGCCGTTCGTATGGAGAGAGTTAAAGGGCATAAAGAAATGAGGACAGCGAAAACAAGCAAAGCACATTATGGCAGTAGGTGTGGTCCACTCTGCCCTCTCAAATGGAGTTGGCCAGTGTTTTTATGTGTGACATGACTCTCAGTTTCGTCGCCTGAAGGAGACTGTTCAGATGTCTCGGCAATGACAGTGTCCGTCCTCTCCCCTTACCACAACCAATCATAGATACATCCACATCTACAGCTACCATCCACATCTACGTTCCATCCCGACAGCTCGGTTCTTCTTCCGGTACTAATCTTCTTTGCATCTCTTCTGTCAAAGTTTTTGGCCAGCGTGTTTCCTCTTTTCAAAGCCCAGCCGTCTGGAAACAACTCACTATGCACATCTGGTAGTCTTCGTATTCTGCTCCATTCACGTCTCCCCAGAAGAACACATTTCTTCAAACTTATGCCGACCACCCTCCCCCCACCCCCGCCCACACTCTGTTCGTAGTTCATGTTATGTACGCTTTTGTGTGTGTGTGTGTGTGCGTCTGTGTGTGCGTGAGTGCGTGCGTGCGTGCATGCGTGTGTGTGTGTGTGTGTGTGTGTGTGTGTGTGTGTGTGTGTGTGTGTGTGTGTGTGTGTGTGTTGAGAGATGTGAGAGCTGGTGATGGTGGTGTAGAACTGTGGCTTTCTGCGACGGAATTCTGACTCGTGCAACAATTTGCATGTATGCGTATGCGTATGCGCGAGCGCGCGCGCGCACGTGTGTGTATTTGACTTTTGTTGGCCTGAAGTGCCTAGAGCTCTGTTCAGAGATTACATTCATCATTACAACTACAAACTGTCTTTGATATACATTTGATAACCTTTGCACCCAATGTGTGCGCACAGTCTAAAATACTCCCCAGACTGAATGGTTTTCTCTTTTGTTTCTTTATTGGCTGTCTCTATCTCTTCTTCTTCTTCTTAATTTTCTCTTCTGGTTTTTTTCTTCTTCTCTGTTTTTATAAACAATCTTTATTTCATTCGTTTGTCTGATCTATACAGCATGAGTATCGCTAGAAATATACATGTCTTTTTAGGAACCAGTTTAACTCTCTCCATTCGAACGGCGAAAGAGACGACGTTAACCGCGTTTCAGCCCAATTACCATCATCAAAATATTGCAAGCGGAAGGCTCTTACACTGAAGAGGTGAATGTTGACAAAGAATACCACAATTCTGACGACGGAAGCTAAAGGTTGGGTCATTCAGACACCCACTGGACATCCGAGGGGTCTGTGTAGAGGAGAAGAGAGGACTGGCCGTACTGAGTGAGTTAACAATTAAAAAAGAAAATGAATAACAGACAAATGACGAGAGAGAGAGACAGACAGGCAGACAGAGATGCATACAGAAAGAAAGAGACAGACAGACAGACACACAGTGACAGTGACAGACACAGAGATACAGAGAATGGAGGAGTGTGGGCGCACGCACTGACCAAACCCTTTGGCGATTAAGATGGCTCCAAGTTCACTGAAGTAATTGCCTCTCAAATCCATCTGTTTGATGTTGGTGTTGATCTGCAAAGCAAACAGTGTGCAAGGAGTCAGGATAATGTCGCTGTGTACTGGGTTGACGGAACGAGAGCGACAGCTAAAAGAACCTATCACGCTGCTGTTGCTGCTGCTGCAGATGATGATGATGATGATGATGATAATGATGATATGGATACTCATACAACGCCTATACTCAGTCAGATACCAAGCTCTAATCGCTTTCAAACCGGAGTAATTTGCACGACAGGCTGCCTACCTGTGTGGAGTGATGGCCAAGAGGTAACGCGTCCGCCTAGGAAGCGAGAAAATCTGAGCGCGCTGGTTCGAATCACGGCTCGGCCGCCGATATTTTCTCCCCCTCCACTAGACCTTGAGTGGTGGTCTGGACGCTAGTCATTCGGATGAGACGATAAACCGAGGTCCCGTGTGCAGCATGCACTTAGCGCACGTAAAAGAACCCACGGCAACAAGAGTGTCGTTCCTGGCAAAATTGTATAGAAAAAATCCACTTCGATAGGGAAAACAAATGAAACTGCAGGCAGGAAAAAAAAAAAAAAAAAAAAGGGTGGCGCTGTATTATAGCGACGCACTCTCCCTGGGGAGAGCAGCCCGAATTTCACACAGAGAAATCTGCTGTGATAAAAAGAAATACAAATACAAATACAAATACCTGGGGTACAGCCGACTGAGAGCTGCCTTTGGGCGCTCATCATTCATTCACGTCCTGTGTTCTTCACTCTGGTTTCAGTCACACACACACACACACACGCACACACACACTCACACACACACACACACACACACACACACACACACACACTCACACACACACACACACACACACACACACACACACACACACACACACACACACACTCACACACACACACACACACACGCACGCACACACACACACGCACGCACACACACACACACACACACACACACACACACAGATATGTAACTTGCTACGTGTACCACCCTTTGTTTATTACCCCCGCCATGTTGGCAGCCATACTCCATTTTCGGGGCTGTGCATGCTGGTTACGTTCTTGTTTCGATATCTGGACGGGGGTTGGAGAGAGGGAGGGGGTGGGGTTGGGGGGTTGGGGGTGGAGGATCTGAAAGAACTAACGACAGTTACTGTCAATTTCGTCACATTCCTGGAGAGTAGGAGGAGATCCGACCAATCATCATTACAGACAATATGGCCACGTTCATGGGGAGAGGAGGGGGGAAGAGGGGGGCGGGGCGGGGGGCAGATATCAAACTGCAACCCCAGTTTAAGGTGTTGTACTCAAGAGAAAAGTTTGATTTTTTTTTCTTAATTATTAAGTAACGGGGAGAGAGGGAGAGAGTGCGTGTGTGTCTCTGTGTGTGTAAGAGCGCGCGCGAATGTGTGTGTGTGTGTGTGTGTGTGTGTGTGTGGTTTTGTGTGTGTACAAGCTTGCGCTGTGTGTGCGCGCGCGCAAGCCCGTGTATGCGCATATGTGCATGCGCTGTGTTGCGTGTTGCCGTGTACACTCCATGAACGTAGTTCTTTCGCAAACCATAAGACTGATTATTTGCATAAAAGCAGGTGCTTTCGCTGGTAATGACACTTACTATGATGGCCTCTTGAAAGTACGCTCCTGTTGTGTCATCAAACTTGTTTGCTGTAAAAAAAAAAATAAAAAAAAATAATGATAATAAAATAAATAAAAATTTTAAAAAGCAGTCTTGGACCGTTTTGTCGATTTGGATCAAGGTCGTAAGATGTGACTGCTCTCTTTCTATTTTCATACATGTTTCAACGTGCTCAGTTTGTCTCTGTAGCATTATCACACGTGCACCAGTCAGCTATTCCACTCATTAATCCATTCCTGATTAGTCAATAAATCAAACCAATAAATCAGTCAGTTAGACCATCCACGCAGCGATCTGTCAGCCAGCCAGTTCCTCCATCAATCAATTCACAAACCAGACACCAAATCATGAAAGCTAATGATCAAGTGCTCAGCTCCAATATACCTATATCTACCTGTCCATACAGTGTTCGAACAACCCATTCCCCCTCGCACGCGCCCTCCATATCCCTCACCCTTCCAAACAGTCCATTCATTCAACCACCTCCATCTATCCATTTATTTACCCCTCCTTCCCTCTCTAACCCCCCATCCCCCACCCCTCCCCCTCCCCCTTAATGACCTGCAGCGTTGATCTGAGTGAGAGAGTCGTTGTCCCTGATGGACGCGGCCAAGATCTTGGCTCCCTCCCTGCCCAAATCGTTCTCCGAGATGTCCTGCACGCACACCCGACAACAGCAGACCGAATCAGGGTGTTAGAAACAAGTGTCGGGTCTCTGACTGTGCTTCATCCTACCTTGGTGGGCGATGGAGGGGCGGGGGGAGGGGGAGGGGAAGTGGAGGGGTGGGGGGGGGAGGTCAGACACCTTTCACCATGTTTGAAAAGCTTCAAAATACATCATTTTTAAGGTCAGCACCACAAAGGCAAACTCGAGGCGTTTGAGAAGAAATGGTGCAAATTTACGATCGCAAATTATATTGAAAATTCCAAACACGCTTCTTTTTTTTCTAAAATTGTCATCCATTATTCAGCTATGTCTGCTATCCTAGAAATGTGGCGCAAAATGAAAATGAAAGGGAATTATGAATGATGTAAATGTTTTGAAGTGAATGGGGAAAATGGATGACATGTGAACTCTTGTTTAGAAAGACTGCTGCATCTGAGTTGGCCATAGCTCACCAGCACTTTGATGACTTCATTGCCCTGGATGAGGCGTGCCATAATGCGCATTCCTTCCGGGCCCAGTTTGTTGTTGGGGATGTACAGCTCTGTCACCGTTAGATTGGTCTGCACAACAGGATACCGCGGGAGAAATATGGTGCAGAACAGTACACTACAATAAAGTACAGTAAAAGGCAGCACAATACAGTTCTGGAAGTGAACAACACAATGCAGTGCAAATGCAGTGGTACGGTACAGACCAGTGCAATACTGGGCAGTACAGTGCAGAACAATACATGTGCTAAAGTACAGAGTAAAATACAGTACATCACAGTGCTGCGCAGTGCAAGGCAGTGCAGTTCAATTTTGTACAGTACAGTACATGACATCACCTTACAGCGTCGAGCAATACAGTGAAATGCAGTGCCGCGCAAGACAATACAAAATTTTAAAAAAGTGTCCAGAGCAGCACAATACAATGCAGTAGGCCCTATTGTAAAGTATGATACAACACCATACAGTGACGTTCAGTGCAGTACAGTGAAAGGCAGTACAGTGCAATATGACACAAAGCGGTGCAGTCTAATATTGCGCAGGACAAAATAGCACAATGTTGTGTATAACAGTACTGTTAAGTACATCATGACACAGTACTGAACACAACACAACGCTGCACCATACAGCAAGACAGATCGAACGAATGCAGTATGATATCGTGTGGGGGAACAGAGTGCAGGGTTGTGTAAAAGGATGAGCAGCATACGAGTAGTTCAGCATGGCAAAAGCTTGTTATTATTATGCAGTGCTGTTTTCATCGAGCAAACGTGGTGCAATACACAGCAAAGCGAAGTCCAGTACAGCACAGAACAACATGGTTCAGCTGTCAAAATGCGATGTTTTCGAAAGTTTTGATTTTGGTGTGCGGCCTTCGCTTCTTTCCTGTGTCAACGCAGTGAACAATTTGTGAGTTGCACGAGATTTTGTGTTAGTTTGTTGAGAGAGTTCGATTAGAAAAAAAAAGTTTGTCGTTTATATTTGAACCGACCTCGAAAAAACAAAAAACCAAGCTTTTCCAATTTGGATTTCCTTTCGGGCCCCTCCCCTCACAATTTCTGTGATTACATTGGCCCCTTCCCTTTTTGTTTCCTTGGGTTGTATGCTCGCTTTGTGTTTTCTTTTGGTGTGTATTCCCATCTCCGGGTGCGTGGAGATGACTAGTTGTATATAGCTTTCTTTTACCTATCTTTCCTCAGTCGCCGAGAGTCAAATATCTTCTCCTCTGTTTAATTGTTGTCTTTACCCTCGGCTTCACTTTCTCTCATTTACGTCTGTCTCCCCTTTCGAGTATTCTCTACTCTTTAAAAAAAAAAAAGAAAAAAAAAGAGCAGCACTGTATTGTTTGTTTGACCTTCTCTCTGTCTTGATTGAACATTGTCTCACGTATGTGTGTTTTTTAGTCAGATCTTTTTTGTACAGTTTTCTCGGCAAATATCAAATATGCGAGTTGTGTTTGTCTATTAAGACAGTTATTTTGGCATCTGGCCTAGATTTGTATGATATCACCATCAATGATATTCGATTAAATTTGCTGGTCATAATTTTTTTCAGTTACATCTAAAAATATAGTTCACACCTTCATGTTGAGTTAGCTGAGGAAGATTCCATTTTGTTTCCCTTTGTTGAAACTGTCTACCAAATCCACAACTTCCTTAATAATTTATGGTTTTCTGTGATTAATCACTTTTGCTTACTAATAGTAATATTTAGTGATTATGTTTAATTTTCACTTCGTCTAAAAGTCTTAAATTATTTTTCTTTGTGTGTACATAAAGTAACTTACCTCACCATGGATGTAAGCGAAGAAAAGTTTGACCAGTGGACCAGTCAAGCCAGGAAACTACGGTTTGAAGATCCGGAAAAATTACAGAATTACACTGAATCTTGTATTGAACGTGAACAGATAATGAAGGATAAAGCAGCAAAACTGGCAGCTAACAAAGAACTGGAAAAAGAAAACTTCAGGAAAATGAAAAACTCAGGATAGAACAGGAAAAGGAAAGAGAGTCACAATACCTTGAGCTTAGAAAACAGAAAGCAGCACATGCGTTTGAACTGCGGAAGTTGGAATTACAGACCAGCACGACAACCACGCGGACTGTTAATACGACTGTTCCTGACAGTGTACGTATCAAAACCACTCCCCGATTTCCCATTTTCAGAGAGGCGACTGATGAAATTGACGCATTTATTTTTCGTTTTCAAGCCCATGCAGAACTTTGTCGCTGGCCCAGAGAGCAATGGTCCATCCATTTTGCCTCAGCTCTCCAAGACCCTGCCTTCACTTTCTAGCACTCTCTTTGTGTCTCGGGCCATGTCCCCTATGATGAGTTAAATCAGCATTTCCTGAAAAAGTATCAGCGTAGTGCGACTGGATTCAAGGACAAGTTTCGTTCTGCTAAGCTTGATTCTGATGAGTCTATTTATGCTTACTTGTCCAGATTACAACATTACCTGGACATATGGATTTCTTTGTCTGGTATCACCAAAGACTATGGCGGACTGAGAGACTCACTGTTACGTGAGCAGTTATTACACTCCGTGCCCCGTGATCTGGGTATCTTTTTACAAGAAAAGTCATTTTCTGATGTGAAAGATATGTGTGACAGTGCAGGATTATTTCGTGAAGCCAGACCAGATAAGAATGTGGCTAGAAGGTATGACTATTCACTGTTCTCTGCAAGTGTTGGACGGGTATATCTGAAGCGACCACCTGCGTACTTATGGTGGTGGACAGTCGTTTCAACTGAGGTCGTGGTGCTGATGCATCTGGGCCTGGACGTGGAACAGGATACCCTGCGGTGAGGATGTCTTATTCCTCTCATTCTACCTTATCTTATCCTTCCTCTTCCTCCAGTCCGTCTTTTTATTCCTCAAATGGTGAATATCCTCTTGGGAATCGTGGCGATACTCGTGGTTCAAATGTGGGTTACAGGGGTAATGCATGTGGCAGTGGTGCGCAGTCAAAAGGACATGCTTTTCTCAGGGTGTTGAAAGCAATATCATATACGCATGTTGTCATAAATGTGTTGGTATAGGTCACTATTCAAAAATGTGTGCGACGAAAGATTTAGTTCAAACGTCTATGGCGTACAGAGTGCTGGTGTCTACCTCATTTGGTAAGCAGCCACGTGGTCAGCTTTCTTTCTTTCGGGGTTTCGTTAATGGTGAGCATGGAAGTGTGCTGCATGATACAGACTCACTTGTGATACACACTGTAAAAAAAAAAAGAAGATAAATCTAAAAAAAGAAATGTAAGATAAAATATGATTTTATAAAAATGAAAATCGTTAAACTGTTCGAGTCAAATAATAATAATTTTAAAAATGCCATAAAGCAGATTTGAACCAAACATGTTTGGGCAAGAGCAAACAGTCTAAGGCTCAGAGCCAACCTGCGTCCACAAATGACGCTTAGAAATAACATCAAATCATGCTTTTTTCGGGGGTTTTTAGCATGATAAATCGGTATGGTATTCGAGGTGATAACGCCGTTTAAATCATGTCATTTTGGTATATCTCGGGCATTTAAGAAATTCTTTAAAGTCCGCAGTAAAGGAGACGCTGCCATCCCTTCTGCAACATTTAGCTGTTTTCTCTGGATCTAGATAGATGTTCTACAGGCTTACACTCGCCGGAAACTGTGACATGGTCGAATCAATTTCTCTTTATGTTCATTCTGGTTAATTCAGTATCCACTTTAAAATATTTATATGCAGTAAATATGTCAATGATGTAGTTTGTGCCACTGTATGTGTTCTGTCCAGAATTTGTATTTCATTTCTTTAAACTGAGAACAAGAAAAAAAAAGATCTGCACAGACCAGCCTAGCCAAGGCTGACCAAAACTCAGTGAAACAGTCAAATCGATTTTTCTTTTCTGTTCATTCTAGTTCATTCAGTGTCCGTATTAGAACATTCAAACGCAGTAAATACGTTGATGGTATATTTAGTGTCACTGTATGTATTCTGTCCAGAATTTGTTTTTCTTTTCACGTTCCAGCAAACGGGAAGAGGTAATATGGTGTTTTCGAAATCCGGAACGAGCCTCAACAAAACAAACCGTTTATGATCCGGAAATACGGCTTAATTTGGAAGACTTAGAACCTATCATTGGTATGACTGTGAAGATTTTTTTTTCTACTATGTTTAAGCCAAATTTGGTATTGGCAGACAAAGTATTTCCAGAGAAAATTGCAATGTTGAAGTTTACTGCACAAACACACACACACACACACACACACACACACACACACACACACACACAGACAACCAAACACTGGGTTATAACGTAGACTCACTTTGTTTACACAAGTGAGTCAATAAAAAGCAAAGCAAAACACCACCACTACTACTACTAGGAGCAACACCATCAAAAATACGAACAACAACAAAAACCAGCACTTCATTAAAAAAAAGAAAAAAAGAACAACAACGAAAAGAGACCAACTCACGAGGAGAGAAATGGCCACAGCCTTGGCCCCCAAAGGCCCAAAGCCTTGGTGTCCTGCGATGACACGGCCACTGGCCACACCATTGCGGAAGCGACAACTAGGCACCACGTTCAGCATTTTGCAAGCTCCCGCGTACAACTGCCGCACGCGCTCCGGGTCGTATGGGCCTGGGAACTCCGGTTTGGGCTCTGCAGCAGGGAGAGAGAGAGACTGTGTGTGTGTGTGTGTGTGTGTGTGTGTGTGAATACCATGCCTTTCATTTACTGTTCAACATCAATCAGAATGTCACGAAAGGATCGTAATCCAACGAAAGAGAAAAATTTCTATGTACAAAGTTTCACAGCTACTGCCGTTGAAGCCGGCAGATGTCACAAGTCTAAGAGTTTGGAATTCACACAAAACATAACAGACTGAAAACTCGTAACGGAAAGGTAATTTCTTAAATAACTATCAATTCTCACACGGTAACTGAGCACAGAATCAGTCCAAGAATCCTATCACTACTCAAGACAGTTGAGCTCCGGTCCCGTCACAATGACAGAGTTCCGACGAGGGGGAGAAATGCGCTAGACACATATATATTCATTCAACAAGAATACATGTTCGTAACATACACCCCCAGCCTTAATCCTGACCTTGAAAACAAACGGATTATAAATGTATGAATCAACCGGCGAGTAGATAAGCGAGCAAATAAACACATTAGTAAAACTAAGCCATTCTTTTCATATCTATTGTTACCTGAGAGAGAGGAAAAAAAAACATAGAGGATTTTCCCACACCCGACCACCCGCTGAAACTACGCTGACCAGCCGGAAGATTTATTATATATGTTTTATTCTGTCCCGTTTTTAGCTAGTCGTTTTTGTCTGAAATTAGGCTACGTCAGCTCAGGTTTTACATTAATTTTGTATCACACTCCATCCCGCCACACACACACGCGCATGTACACACACAGACACACAGATATTACCCCATCTCCATGCACCTCGCCAGCTGACACCCCCCCACCCACCCCCACCCCCCCACCCCCCGTCGCCCCCATTCCACCCTTCACACTCTCCTCACCAACGTAAAACAAGTCTTCATCGAAGAGCGAATCATCCTCCAGATCGACAAAAGATCGACACTTTTTCAGCATCGCCCCCGACGCGTCAGCATCGTCCGAAGAGGCCTTGTTCCTCCTCGCCTCAATCCTCCTCCTCGCCTCCTCCTCCTCCTCGGGGCGCCCGGTGTAATCTCTTTTCACTCTCCTCTTGCCGTCCTCCACGTACACATCTTGGGATGCGCCGAGGTCCCTTTCGGCCCTCCCCTTGACTGGCGGGGGCTTGTCTTCCCACACCTGCCGGGAGGGGTGAACGTGTCCACTTGACACTTGACAAACGTCTTGCCTTCAGCAAAGCAAGCCATAAGTCAAGGTGGGTGGAGTGGGGTGGGGTGGGTTGGGAGTTGGAGGGTGGGCGTTGAATATCTACTACATGCATGCATCACGCCAGTAACCCAAAGAATTAAATGTTAGTCTCCCAGTCGATTGAGGGAGTAAGGGAGTGACCTGACTCGGATTTGGCGGTTTGTCGACACAGATCGGGGATTGATGTGAACGATCCGAATGATGATCGGTTTTGTGACTGACAGATGGTCTGCACTGGGCTGTAGGGTTGGTTTGCTCTTTGTTTGTTTGAACCCAACCAAGTGATTCTTTGTTATTTCCCCCATACCCATGGTGTCATAATAACCAAAATATAATCAACCTCCACATTGTGTTATTGTCGTTACCTCGCCCGGAATGATCTTGACGTTGACATCGATGGGGGCTGTGTATATGTCGACTGCCGGCGTCGTCATGGTGATGGTGCAAAAGGTTTTCACACCTTGTCAAGGCTAAAGTTGTACAGTCGAGGTGTCGTTTGTGGCCAAAATCGTTTCGCTGATCTGGAAGAATATCGATTATTCAATAAACAACTGTAGGCAAAGCCTACAAGGCTCACATGTTGTTCATGCTGAACAACAAAACCTAAAACTCCTGGTGTGGCAAAGGGGGTTAAAGCACGGGGGAGTGGGGCGGGGGAGGGGTAGGGAGACGGGGTTTATCAGAACTTACAAAGATATCGATCCAAATCATATTTTTGCTCACCATCAAAAACGACTGCTTGTAGAGCCGAAAGCTGTGTGCTGGAAACGGAACAATTCCATCTTACACAACCCATATCGATCGGCATGTCATTGTTTACGATCAAAATACAGATAGATTTCAAACTTTTCCTGTCTTTATCACGATTTTCTGGCTTCGACAAATCGGAACAAAATCGTCAAACGAAATATACACGATAATCACTGCGGACAAGTCCAGTTTTGTTTTATTTATCCCCGACAAAAGTTATGACTGGTGGTTCGTACGGGTTCTCGAACTCTCCTTGACTCAGTTTGGGTGACGTAAAGTGTGCACATTACTAAAGTCATTGACTGTAATAACCAAGCCTGTTCAAATCTGTCTTTGCACTGTGTCTTCGGCACGAACTCCAAAAAATGGCTTTTATCGATATCCATGAAAACGCACGTTCATCTTCAAAAACTCCGAGTTTCTCTCCAAGTATGTCTCTTTCTGAAACCGGAAACTCTACAAACACGCATGCGTAATATGAGTTAAGTGTAACTGTCACGAATCCTGGGCCGCGAAGTACAATATTTGTTGATTTTAAATGGTTGTTTGTGGATACTGTGCGCAAAGTAATGAGTCCTTTGCACAAATCATTCACTGGATAAAACTTAGTGGCCTCCTTCGACCCCTTTCAATGATGGGTTATCGCAAACTACCGGTACGATGTGTGAGCTGATAACAATATACATGAAATGCAGTCACTGTGTACGCCACTTTTACCGACAAAATGACCACTTGGCCGAATGTACGAGATAGATAGTGTAAGACTTCACATATTCAGACTGGTGTTCCGTTTGATGTCAGAATTTTGCTGCTCTTGGCAGATGTATGCATTAATTTCTGTACGAAGCTGATGAAGTTAACAGTTTATAGAAAACTGATAAAAATGACTGCTGTTTATGAATGTGTCGATATGTCACATACAACTGCAAAGTTCTGTGGAAAAAAAATTAATATGTAGCAGTAACCAGACTGTGGAAATATTTTTGGCTTCTTTGTCATTTTTATTCTCCTTCCTGGACGTACTTTGTCATTATAATTAGAATGTGTGGAAAGGATTGATCTTATTCCCCTTTTCAAGCCAAATTTTGGGTCGACAAAGTATTTCAAGAGAAAATGGTTTTGTTAAAGTTTACCAAGCACGCACGCGTACGCATGTTCGCATGCACGCACGCACAGTCTCTCTCTCTCTCTCTCTCTCTCTCTCACACACACACACACACACACACAGACGCGCGTACACAGAAATTGAAAAAGGGATTATTACACACATCAACCAAAAATGTAACAGTAAAGTGACCGTGGGAATGTTTATTACTTCTTGGAAAGACATTGTCATTATAAATAACTGGTATGGGTGGGAAGAACTTATCTTTTTCTATTTTGAAATAAAATGTGGTGTTGACAAAGTATTTGCAGAGAAAATTAATTTGATAACGTTTACCACGGGGAATACACACACACACACACACACGCGCGCGCGCGCGCGCGTGTGCATGCTTACACACACACACACACACACACACACACCCCACCCCCCCTCACACACGAAATGCCGGAAAATTTGTTTTACCAGGAGAATGAGATAAGCAGCTTGTTGTGGAGATGACTGTTTGTTGAGCGCTTAGAGTTTGATGTCTGATTGAGGACTGGTGCTATATAAGCGTCAATATAGCGTGATATATATATATATATATATATATATATATATATACATATATATCATATATATATATATATATATATATATATATATATATATATATATATATATATATATATATATAATTATGTTTGTTGGTATGTATACCCTGCCCTCCTGCCCCCTACCCTTTGCCGGGGATCATTCACTATGAATAGCATCCCTGCCTTTTGGAAATTCTGTGCTAGAACTTTCCTCTTTTCTATTACTGTCTTTATTTCTGCCTTTTTTCCTTCCTTCACTATTGTCTCCTTCTCCCTTCTCAGTTCTTCTTCTTCTGCGTTCACTCGTATGCACACGAGTGGGCTTTTACGTGTATGACCGTTTTTACCCCGCCATGTAGGCAGCCATACTCCGTTTCCGGGGGTGTGCATGCTGGGTATGTTATTGTTTCCATAACCCACCGAACGCTGACATGGATTACAGGATCTTTAACGTGCGTATTTGATCTTCTGCTTGCATAATTATACACACGAAGGGGGTTCAGGCACTAGCAGGTCTGCACATATGTTGACATGGGAGATCGTAAAAATCTCCACCCTTTACCCACCAGGCGCCGTCACCGTGATTCGAACCCGGGACCCTCAGACTGACAGTCCAACGCTTTAACCACTCGGCTATTGCGCCCGTCCCTTCTCAGTTCAATCCCCTTTCTTTTTTCGAGCAAGCCCTGACACTTTTGTTCCTCTTTTCAGCAGCCTGTGATGTACTGTCTGTGCTGTTTTGCTCTGGCGACTAGGTATTAAACACTGGGTTGGGCATTAGATAATTTTCTTTTCAATCGCTAAAGACGTGGAACAAGCTCCCTGATAACCTCTCTCATTCTGATACCCTCGCCTATTTCAAATCTGGTCTCAAAACTCACCTCTATCCTCAGCAATACGTTCAGTTGTGGCAGGTCCTCTTCTTTGAGTGTGGTGTGCTTGACTATGTGTGTGTATGCATGTTTGTGCACGCATACACATGCATGTGTATAAATGTGTATTTGTGTGTGTTCGTATGTTTGACAGAGCACGCGTGCGTGTGTGTGTGCGCGTGTGTGCAAGTGTCTGTGTGGCTGTGTGCGTGTGCGTCAGTTTGTGTATGTGTGTATGCCTATGTGTGCGTGTGTGTGTAGGGCAGCTGCTATGTACATACATATGTATGATAAGATCTATGTAAGGATCGTGTGTGTGTGTGTGTGTTTGTGTGTGTGTGTGTGTGTGTGTGTGTGTAACATTGATGCATTGTGTTATGTAATAAAAAGATTTTAAAAAAGAGAAAAAAAGTGTTTTGTAAAGCACCTGGAGCAGATGTCTGGATAGTGTTCTATGTAAGTATCCATTATTATTATTATTATTATTATTATTATTATTATAAGCAATCAGCATGCCTTTTCACCCAACCCAGAGCTAGAGAGACACACACACACTGACGCTGACATTTTTTTTTATTGCCAAATAGCGTTTTACAGGTCAGCTGCCATGGGGGTAAACGACAAATGAAAAAATAGCGAGAAACGATGAAGGGAAATGAGAGAGATGTGTGTAGATGTTTTATTCATATAGGCCATAGCCCCTTAGAGGGGGTACACATGGAATCGACATTAAGTCGCATATTACTACAAAGAAAAATTACGTTACATAAGCATTGCGATGTTTAAAAGCTCTATGCAAATATGAAGCAAAATGGTGTACAATAGTTTCGTTCGTAGACGACAATAACAAAATGAGTTTAAATAAACAAGGCTGTCTATAAAATTTGAGTGGAATTAATCGTTCTCTAATATTTCTCAATGCTGGACAACTAAGCACAAAATGGACCTCATCTTCAGTTGATTCTTTGCATAATGGGCATAACAAATTACAAATGTTTGACTGCCTATAACGATACTGATGAGCAAAAATATCAGAGACACCGAACCTAAATTTCGTCATTAAATACTTCAAACCTCTAGCAATATGCATACGCATATAAATTGGAACATTATGCAAATTATTGATCATTCTGTATAGCTTAAATCTGTCACTGTCCTGGATATGAGAATTCCAACTTTGCCATCTACAATCAACCAATCTTTCGCGGAACACAAGAAAATAAACATTTATATCTTCAACACCTTGATTTAGCCATATAAAACCAAAACCGTACTCATATAATTTCATTCTAACATTTGAAACCCAATTTCTTCTACCCTTATTATCTAAGTCTAACAACATTTTGTATGCTTTATATGGCAATCTGTGTTCATCCATTTGTTTTAACTTGAGCCAGTACTTAATACATTTAACGGTAGAGAGCAACGATATTGGGTATCTGTCAGTCTCACCATAGACGAGATCATTTGGTGTCTGAAGGGAGTCCCCTAAAAAAATTTTCAAAGCATATAGATGAATTTTTTCACAGTGTATAGCAGCAGAGTCAAGACCCCATAATTCTGCCCCGTACTGTATCATAGGCTGGATCTGAGAATCAAATATTTTTAGGAATAATTTCAGAGATTCATTTTGTACTAATGACAATTTCTTCATGACATATAACAATGCATTTTTTGCTCTACTTGCAAGGTTTTTACATGCAAATGTAAAACTCAAACGTGTAGAAAAATAAATACCTAAATATTTGTATACATTCACAATGGGCATTATAGTTCCGTTATAGGTCCATCTTTCTCTTACAGACAAATAACCTCCCTTTCTAAATACAATTATATTACTTTTACCCATATTCACTTTTAGTTGCAAAGAAGCAGCGGCTCGTTATAGACTATTCAACTGACTTTGTAACCCTATTACTGTTTCTGATATTAATACTACATCATCAGCTAAAAGAAGAATGAAAATTTCCAAAACATCGCCTATGAATGTTGCACAGTGTCTTCCATTTTTAATTACTTCCTCTGTCAATTCATTAACAAATAAAGAAAACAAAACTGGACTACAAATATCACCCTGTTTAACCCCAGATGTACAATTGATGTATTCTGATAAAGCAGCACCACATCGCACCCTTGCCTTTACAGAATCATACATACTCATAATACATTTATAAATTTTTCCACGTATTCCATTTTTCAATAAAATAGGCCAAAGTATACTTCTATTGACAGAATCAAATGCTTTCTCAAAGTCAATGAAAGCAACATATAATTTGCGATTCAAACAAAATTGTTTCTGTATGAAAGCCATTAATGTAAACATATGGACCATATGTGGATATGAGAGAGAGAGAGAGAGAGAGAGAGAGATCGAAATCGAAATCGAAACTTTTTTACTGGGGGAAAAGGAATAGGCACTTATCGGCCTGTTTTCATCCTACCCTCATATAAACTAATTTAGGAAATACAAAAGAAAGAAAAGAAAAAAAAGAAGAAAAAAAACTGGAAAAAATACATACACACAACAAGAAGAACATAGAAGATACACAATTCTCTACAAAATAACATAGTATGCATATGCTTGAAGGTCATAGGGAAGGAAGAGATACGAAGAAGGAGAGAGAGAGAGAGAGAGAGAGAGAGAGAGAGGATTTAGGATTATTATATTGACTTACTTTGTTACAAATGTGAGCCAGTTTAAACTACAGATAAAACAAATTAATGTTGGAAATACCACGCAAGCAGCAACCATGTCATGTCCACGTCCGATCTGAAATTGACAAAAGCAACATGCCGTCTCTCCAAAACCCGCATGGTATACCCATGCGATAACTCTTTGCGACGAAGTAACCAATCAGAAACATTTTCCCAACAATTCCTGTTGTAGGTATCCAGTGACCACAACATTACTGCATCCATGACCCAAGTGAACATTCCCCTTCTGAAGTCAACAGCTGGGTGCTAAAATATCCCTTCGTGTCACGAGAAAAGTTGGGACAGGCAACGAATGTAACACAATTCCGCGTCACTTGATAGCAGCGTCATTATCTGTGTCATTCTGTATTGGGTATGCACATGTATGCACGCACTGTGAGAAAGAGACAGACAGACAGTGACAGAGACACAGCCAGAAAGACAGAGTGAGAGTGAGACAGAGAGACAGAGAAGAACAATGAACCATGATCTGTCAATTGTCCATCGGCCATAATTATGCCCTTATGCAATGTGAGGGGGTGGGGTGGGGTGGGTCGGAGGATCAGGAAACGGGGTAGAAGTAGTAATAGTGAGTTTATATACATATATATATATATATATATATATATATATATATATATATATATATATATATAAGGAGAAAAAAGAAAAACAAACACATCAAGCTGTCAGATATTCCAAATTTTCGGAATGATCACGTTCCTTCCTCAAGGGATAAGTTGTTTACATGTTACCAGGGTCAATCTTACGCAACTATTTATATATATATATATATATATATATATATATATATATATATATATATATATATATCGAAATGTCATCAATGAAACGTTTCTGTTCACTGCATGAATGTGAGATTTTAACATGTTCGGGTAATGTTTCTCATTTTCTGATCTGAGTAATTCTATTGAAAAATAAATAGATAAACAAATGAATAAATAAACAAAAAGGAGAGAGAAGGTGGTGAGAGATCCCTTTCATTGTTTTACCTTATAAGTTATATACTGTATTATTCGACTTATTTTCTCCCTCTGTGTGGACATCGATACCAGTGTATACATTCTTGATATTGTAATATATCTAAAAAGTACTGCTTACTCTTACCTGTTTTAGACTGTTCTTTTAAAACTATAAAATAACAAATAAAAAGTATTAAACATTCGAGACAATATAATCTCGCCAGTTCAGTAGAGGCTTCCTGGAACAAATAGATTGTCTCAGTACGTAAAAAGAACAAGGCAAGACACGAAATCTGCAGAAGAAAATTTAATACGTCACAACAAAGACACGTAGTGACGTTGTAAGTCAGGGGGTTTATTTTTTTTATGTCTGTGTGTGTTTTACATGCAATGTGAGTCGATGTATGTGCGTGAGACTCTGTGTGTGTGTGTGTGTGCGTTAAACTGAACAATCCATTTTCTCTGGAATGACTGTCGACACCAAATTTGGCTAAAGAATAGGAAGAAGTCAGTTAATCCCACACATTCTAACTGTAATGATTGATCTGGCGATACCTTGGACTGGCTCATCACATGTGACTCTGATGCCATAATGTCATCATTGATTGTAACTGACGAACTGTCTTCTGACCACTCTGCTGTTATTTTCTCGCTGAAGATCCAAAAAGGTTTCAACATTCGATAGTTTTTGAGAGATGAGCTTGCACAGTCTATCAGTGTGGGATGACCAGGAATCTGTGGTAACTCCTAGAACTTTGTGAGTATTTACCAATCAGTGTATTCCCTATATGTACAGAGGGCATGGTTAATGTAATATTCTGTCGAGAATTAATTATCATATATTTTGTTATCTAATCGTTCAGTGATATGTGGCGAGGTTTAATCTATTCAATTAGCTTAGATAGAGAGTAAGAGAGACAACGTGTGTGTAGAGACACTGATAACAGAGAAAAATCAACTTGAGAGCGCATCATAACAGCCCTACGTCACAAGCCAAGGAAGACGCCCATGCTAACGCCAAAAGAAAGGTGCAGAAGAGACTTTCGCGGGATACAGGACAGCTGGTTCAGCAAGAAGGCGGATGTAATCCATGGCAATGCAGACAAGCACGACACAAAGCGCTTCTATAAAGCGCTTCTCACCCCTCCTCAACACAGGTGGGACACAGCTGCTGACAGAGAAGAAGCAGATTCTGGAGCGGTGTAGAATAGTATCAGCAACAAAGGATCACCACCAACAATAACAAACTGTCAGTTCGGACAACAGCTTTATTTTTTTTTTTTTAAATCCACCCCAGAACGCCAGCTTCTCAAGCAGTGGAACCATTACAGCAAGGTCGTATCATTAAGTCTGGAACAGTTTTTCACAAAGCCAGGTCAGCTAAAGATACATTGACGATACTATTATTAACTATACAGAAAGTCATTGTATAACAGCAAAATAAGTGTAGGCCTATAAACTGACATCAAGATACAGCAACATAAAACAAGGAAACAATTTGGAGTGAAGCGTATGAAATAAAAGCACCTACAATATTATGCTCCGTTCGCGTAAAATGTTCTGTCCATTATGCCGCAATATGATAATACAATATATAGATATAGAGCACAAACATTTTTTGAAAATCAGTAAAAAAAAAAAATTTAAAAGCCTATATATAAAATTATACATATATATATATATATATATATATTTTTTTTTTTTCCAATTCAGATTATATAATACGAGTTAATTCGAGTAAACATTTTTCATTCGATCAATCGCCAAATGACAGGCCAACAACGGACATCAGTCAAGGAAAGGAAGACGGAGCAGATTGGCGAAGGCCGGCAGTAGAAGCACACAGGCGTAGTCTAGACTCAGCGGTCTTCCAGAGCTTGCATCTTTAGTCGTCAGGTCATGGGAGGGTTTGAGGAACAAAAGAAAGAAAAAAAAAAGGAACTATGATTCATCTATGAATGATAACGCATTTAGCACAACCCTGCTCTTTTTCAATGGGAAAAACTCAGTTGTGCTTATGAACAAAGATATTCCATCTATGGATGCAAACTGATGAAACTTAGCTTGATCTTTCCTAAACACCGAAAATGAATCAATAACTCTCTCTCTCTCTCTCTCTCTCTCTCTCTCTCTCTCTCGATCTCACACAGACACAGACACACACAGACACACACACACACACACAGAGGCACACATGCGCGCACGCACATAAACACACACTGACATACACGCATGTGCTCACACAAACACACACACCCACACACACACACCCCGCCCCCCCCCCCCCTCCCAAAACCCCTCACGCCCCCCCCCCCCCACACAGAGGTCGAACTGAACTTCTATGAAACTGATTGTGTCCTATTGACTGGGCCAGACAGACAGACAGACAGAGGAAAAGGAACAGAAAGTTTGAAGGACAATTCGCCTCGCTGTTGTCAGCCATAATGATACCTTTAAGTGTTTCAAAGTTGTCACAAGTAGGGAAGTCCTTCGGGGGAGATTTCAGGCCCTCCTGGCTGCCGTCCAGGATCAAAGCCATGCCGCCCACGTGGTGCAGCTCAATGTGACAGTGCACAAACCACATCCCGGGGTTGTCCGCTCTCAGGCGCAGCACCACGTATCTGAAGACAACGAAAGGTCGTGCCTGAAGACAACGAAAGGCCGTGCCTGAAGACAATGAAAGGTCGTGCCTGAAGACATTGAAAGGTCGTGCTTGGAGACAACGAAAAGTCATGCCTGAAGACAACGAAAAGTCATGCCTGAAGACAATGAAAGGTCGTGCCTGAAGACAATGAAAGGTCGTGCCTAAAGAAATGAAAGGTCGTGCCTGAAGACAATGAAAGGTCGTGCCTGAAGACAATGAAAGGTCGTGTGCCTGAAGACAACGAAAAGTCGTGTCTGAAGACAATGAAAGGTCGTGCCTGAAGACGATAATGAAACGTTGTGCCTGAAGACAATGAAAGGTCGTGCCTGGAAACAACAAAAGGTCGTGCCTGAAGACAATGACAGGCCGTGCCTGAAGACAATGACAGGCCGTGCCTGAAGACAACAAAAGGTCGTGCCTGAAGACAATGAAAGGTCGTGCCTGAAGACAACAAAAGGCCGTGCCTGAAGACAACGAAAGGTCGTGCCTGAAGACAATGACAGGCCGTGCCTGAAGACAGCAAAAGGTCGTGCCTGAAGACAACGAAAGGTCGTGCCTGAAGACAATGACAGGCCGTGCCTGAAGACAGCAAAAGGTCGTGCCTGAAGACAACGAAAGGTCTTGCCTGAAGACAATGACAGGCCGTGCCTGAAGACAGCAAAAGGTCGTGCCTGAAGACAACGAAAGGTCGTGCCTGAAGACAATGAAAGGTCGTGCCTGAAGACAGCAAAAGGTCGTGCCTGAAGACAACGAAAGGTCGTGCCTGAAGACAATGACAGGCCGTGCCTATAGACAACAAAAGGTCGTGCCTGAAGACAGCAAAAGGTCGTGCCTGAAGACAACGAAAGGTCGTGCCTGAAGACAACGAAAGGTCGTGCCTGAAGACAATGACAGGCCGTGCCTGAAGACAACAAAAGGTCGTGCCTGAAGACAACGAAAGGTCGTGCCTGAAGACAATGATAGGCCGTGCCTGAAGACAACAAAAGGTCGTGCCTGGAGACAAAAAAGGTCGTGTCTGAAGACGATAATGAAACGTTGTGCCTGAAGACACTGAAAAGTCGTGCCTGAAGACACTGAAAAGTCGTGCCTGAAGACCATTTTGAAAGATCGTAAACTTGAGAACAAATGAAGCTCGTACCTGAAGCCAGTTAAAGATCGTACCTGGAGATAATTAGAAGTCGTGCCTAAAGACAATGTAATAAAAGGTCGGGCCCGAAGACAATTTCATAAGGTCGTACATGACGACAGTTAATGCTCATACTTGAAGACAATTAGATATCTGTATATAATAAGACTTGAAGTCGTGCTTAAAAACAAAGGTCGTGCATGAAGACAATTAGAGGTCGTGTTTGGAGACAATTTAGGGTTGTGACTAAAGACAATCAATGGTTGCCTGAAATCAAAGGTCGTGCCTGAAGACAATTTAAGGTCGTGTCTGAAGACAATTTAAGGTCGTGCCTGAAGACAATTTAAGGTCGTGCCCGAAGACAATTAAAGGTCGTGACTAAATTTAAAGGTCGTGTCTGAAGACAATTTAAGGTCGTGCCTGAAGACAACTAAAGGTCGTGCCTAACAACTATTGAAAGGTCGTGCCTAAAGACTATTGCAGGTCGTGTATGAAGACAATTAAAGGTTGTGTCTGGAGACCATCAAACCATCGTTAAAGATCCTACCTGAAGACAGTTCAAGGTCGTGTCTGATGACAATCAATGCTTCTGTCTGATGACAAGCGAAGGTCGTGTTTGTTGACTGTAAAAGCTCGGGTTTCAAACCCATCCTCCCAGTTGTCAGTCCACGACGCTTACCGCTTCGCCAGGACGGCTGGGGAGGAAGAATGTGTTGTTGTTGTTGTTGTTGTTTATACTGCACCTTGCTCTTAGTTTAAACAGTATTTTATTTGGAACATGTCACAATACAACACAGATATCGATGACAGGACAACAAGAAAATCTTTTATAAAGTTCCTGTCCTGATACATGTACATCCTGAATATGTGACGGATGTCACCATAAACTAGAATTAACTTGATTAGAATATGTTTGAACTGATGTTAAGCGATTGGCTTGAAGCCTTGTAAGCTTAGGCCTTTGTCGTATCCCAAGCTTCACGACTTCCTTAACTTGTTTACTGACTTTGGTCAGCCTACCATTCAAAGCTCCTTGTCCAGCTTCCTTTTCAGTTCATACCCTTTCTGTAGTTGCTGTCTAACGTACAGATCTTCTTCGATGACATCGTAAATCTTGTGTACTTTCTATTCGCACGTGCACCTCTGAATGGATCGTGACTGTAGATATGTTCCACGGCTATTTCTATAGTGTCACTACCCTCTCCTTACAACAGGGCGTTAAAAGTCCTTTCAGCGGTTCATATGAGAAATGAGCATGTGTTCTGAATGATTCCAGCAAAGCATCTTTCTGTTGGTTTCTTCCAGTTTGACACGGTGCCCACTTCTTGTTTGTTATTCGGTTCAGTTTCCAGCCTGAATGTTATTCCGTACACGCTGCATTGACGAAAATGAAAGAACGCCTGTACGTTTTTTGGAATTTCCTTTCTTTTGGGCTTGTTTCTTCTTCGCCAAGGAATTTCTCAACAATAATCAAGAAGAACAAGAACAAGAACAAGAAGAACCAAGAAAAACAAGAACAAGAAGTTCTGATCGTCACGAACAAAAAGGGTCGTCTGTAATATCTAGGGGAAGTAACTAGCAAATCCACAGATCATGCAGCAGCGATTGCCTTTCCCTGGATGAGCCAGGCCCTTGTAAACTAGAAGACAAAAAAGTGTAAATGAATCATTGCAAACAAATCTCTCTCGACTCTGCAGAGAGACAAGATGATTATCACCTTGACAACTAGCACATCACTCAGTCCTAAAAAAATATTCTCTCCACTCCAGTTGACTGACAAACGTTTAACCCTCCTTACAGCCTTCTTACACCGGGTCCCCCCCCCCTCCCAGCTCACCATTCAACCCCCCGCACCCTCCTCCACTCCCTACCGCCTTCTTCTCCTACCTTTCAAACGACATTCAAATGTGAAAATTGATGCAAAATGTCAGCAACTACCGGCGTGTGTGACTGGGACTTTAAAACAAAAAATCCCCCCTCCTCCTCCTCATCCTGACGCAACAACAACAAAAAAGTCGGTATGATTAGGCTTGCACACACACACACACACACACACACACACACACACACACCATCAACTCTTTCAGCTGAAAGGCACTAACCCTCCTGTGGGGACGATGATGGTGTCTTTACGGATGGGGTTGAGGAGGTTGAGCCCCGGCACATCGTTGGGGGTCCAGGACCTGTTTGTCCAGCGTGCCTTGTTACAGAAGGTGTCCACGCACTCCACGTCCTCGTTGTCTCTCCTGGCAGGTGTCAACAAACAAGGTAAATCAGCTCTGGAATCGTTATAGAATCGGGGAACCGTGATGCGTTATGACGATCAACTTTACATATGTAGGTACGTACATTCGGAGACACACACTCACATATACACACAACAGACACGCACGCACGCATGTACGCGCTCGCACGCACGCATGTACTCGCTCGCATGCACGCGCACACACACACACACACACACACACAACACAACACAACACAACACAGCACAACACACATATGCCCACAACAACACTTCCAAATAATTGTCAATAATAGTTTATTTTGTTAATAAGTTTACTTAAAAATATTCGCGGAATGTTGACTGTGCCGTTCTTTAGTCCTTTCCTTGTATATTCTTCATTTAACCCCACATATACACGCCCATACACTCACACCCCCAGCCACACCCCCGACACACACACACACACACACACACACACACACACACACACACACACACACATACTGCACCGCTATACAACTACCCCACAACACATCTAATGCCACTCAAAAAAAAAAAAGTTAGAAGACGTTAACCACACCATACCACACCACCAAACTAACACAAAGTGCCCCGTGTTCGGGTCGTAGTCCGGGTAGCCCATCTTGACCACGTAGAAAGAGTAGCCATGGATGTGCACAGGGTGGGAGAACCCCGCGCCCGTCCCCAGGTCCAGGAGCACGAGCTGGTGCACCGCGTTCCACGTCAGCGTGACGGTGTGCGTGCAGTGACACAGCACCTCCTTTTCGCCGCAGTTGTCGGCGGGGTCGCACCGGGTGGGCAGGTCCTTGGGCCGTAGGATGGCCGGCACCGGCGGCCACTGGAACTGCACCCCATTGACGGAGGCCGGGGATTTGCCTCCGGAGGACGGGAAGGCAAAGTTGAGGAAAACCTGAAAAGGAACTGAATGATAAATGAGGTGTTCCATAATCTTCTGTCTTCATCTTCTTTCTTCTTCTTCTTCTGCTTCTGCTTCTTCTGCTTTCTCCTCCCCTCCTCCTCCTCCTCCTTCTTCTTCTTCTCATTAATCTGTTTTCGTGGACTGCAATTCCCACATTCACTCACAAGTACGTGCGGGTTTTGTTTTTACGTATATGGCCGTTTTTACCCAACCACACTCACTCCGTTTTCAGGGGCGGGGCGGGGGAAAGGGGGTGATGGGGGGTGGGGATGGGGGGGTGGTCGGGGGGAAGGAGAGACGATCAATTATTAGTCCATG